>NW_022991969.1:147500-156126 GCF_902827175.1 Gymnodraco acuticeps | reverse complement strand
TCAAGAGATAGTTTCCTTAACATAGAGGCACTGCTGGGATTTGAACCCAGGATCTCCTGTTTACAAGACAGGCGCTTTGACCGCTAAGCTACAGCGCCTCCGTCACCACAATTTATGTTGCAAGAAGACAGTGGGATAGCAGATTGAAAAAGTACTAGCTCAAAAACCCTCAGCTTTGCAAAAAGTTTTTTTGCCAAAAGGAAATTGATTTGACTCTTTTTTAAACCCTATCCATCCTCACAATGAGTTTGGGTGAGTAACTCTGAATATAAACGTAACTTTGTTTGAAATAACATTGATGAGACCATTTTGTGGTGGGATGTGAAACTAACTTTGAAACTTTGAACTTCGAAATTTGGAGATAATCTCTGTATCAAAGAGGCACTGCTGGGATTTGAACCCAGGATCTCCTGTTTACGAGACAGGCGCTTTACCACTAAGCCACAGCGCCTTTTTGTACAATTACTACCTCCTAATTTGTAAATTCCATTGTTTCTCTTTATCTCTACACATGTTCTTTCGGGCTGTTAAATATTGTATTCATAAAGTCCCAAAATAACAATATTTTGAGCTGTAATGTTGTATCCTGTCACGGTCAAGTATTAGATGGGGAATGCACTAATATAGTTTTACGCCCAAAATAACCAAACCCCTAATTTGGAGGTGGATAACACACTTAATCCAAGAGATATTTTCTGTAACAAAGAGGCACTGCTGGGATTTGGACCCAGGATCTCCTGTTTACAAGACAGGCGCTTTGACCGCTAAGCTACAGCACCTCTCAATAGTTTTCTTTTCATTCCCTCTACTGAATTCTTTTTTTGTAACCAAAGCAAACCAAAGCCATATGAACATATTTACCGTGTGTCCAATGCATATGGCTTCTGTCACATTCATCAATATTTGGCCTTTGAGATTTAAGGAATGACTCAATGAGCAGCGAAAAACACTTTCCGTCTGCTTCATTCCAAGTAGTGTAACCCAGATAATATCCTTTGAATGCAGGTTAAAAATTCTCTGCTCCAGGTGAGGCTTGAACTCACAACCTCGGCATCACTCTGCAGGCTACTGTCTTATAAGTACCGCGCGCTGACCGATTGCGCCACTGGAGCACAAAATGTCACTAATATCAAAAACAATAGCCATTACTCTTGAATTTTCTAAATGTATCGGTTATTATAACCAAACACTCTCCTCTGCTCTATTTGTATTACTTGTAGTACTGATACCGTCCACTAGACTCCTAGTTATGTTGCGAGCTGCGTACACAATGTCATCTTAATGGTTAATCTTAATGCACACGCATTTTCCATGCTTTCCAATAGTTTAAAAATAGTTTCATTCCACTGTTAAATAACCTGTTCAACACAAACATGCCACTTGTAAAAATTAAATACATTTCTGTGAATTGATATTTGTTTAGTGAGCATAGAGGATGTTCCCTGAAAGATTGAAAAATGTCAATGAAGATGTCAGACTTAGTATATTTGTTAATAATTACACACAATACACGGAATTTGGGTGTGTGTGTGTTCCAAGTATAACTCTGCGGCCCCCTGGTGGCCAGTACATAAATGAATGTGGTCCCCACCATCTAAGTAGCCCATCCCTGCTCTAGAGTCTTTCTTTTAGGCTTTAATTCGTCCGTAGAAAGTGAAAACGGTTGCTTTTAGGAACACCCAACCTCTATAAATTATGATTTTCTCAATTACTGTTACTTATACAGATATTTACCAGTGGGCATCAGATACGTCTAGTTTTAAAAATCTAACTTATAAACACAAACTAACCCAAATATTACTTCAGAGTTGTATAACTGTCAACTTTAAACTATAACCTAAGTCATTTTCAAGTACAAACCTTACCAAACATTTACTATTGAATGTAATTGAATGTGGTAACGACGAGACCTGTATCTAAATAGATGCTCTATGTAACAAAGAGGCACTGCTGGGAGTTGAACCCAGGATCACCTGTTTACTAGACAGGCGCTTTACCGCTAAGCCACAGCACCGCTACTAGAGTTTTTCTTTTTTTTCAGATACTGTGCTCAGTAGTTTCCTTTCATTGTTGACAGGCGCTTTAAAAACTTAGCCACAGCGCCCGTTTCTCCATCCACTACCTCCTTATTTTTTAACTTCCAGTGAGTCATTTATTTCTACAAATGTTTATTCACCCTGTGAAAATGTGCTTTCATAAAATCCCAAACAGAAAACATGTTTAGTTGTCATGTTGCATCGTGTTTGTCCGCTTGTCACAGTCAGGTATTAGATTGGTAATGGCCTAATATAGTTTACGCCCAAACTAAACCAAACCCTTATTTCAGAGGTGGATAACACACCTGATTCAAGAGATAGTTTCCTCAACATAGAGGCACTGCTGGGATTTGAACCCAGGATCTCCTGTTTACAAGACAGGCGCTTTGACCGCTAAGCTACAGCGCCTCCTTCACCACAATTTATGTTGCAAGAAGACAGTGGGATAGCAGATTGAAAAAGTACTAGATCAAAAACACTCAGCTTTGCAAAAAGTTTTTTTGCCAAAAGGAAATTGATTTGACTCTTTTTTAAACCCTATCCATCCTCACAATGAGTTTGGGTGAGTAACTCTGAATATAAACGTAACTTTGTTTGAAATAACATTGAAGAGACCATTTTGTGGTGGGATGTGAAACTAACTTTGAAACTTTGAACTTCGAAATTTGGAGATAATCTCTGTATCAAAGAGGCACTGCTGGGATTTGAACCCAGGATCTCCTGTTTACGAGACAGGCGCTTTACCACTAAGCCACAGCGCCTTTTTGTACAATTACTACCTCCTAATTTGTAAATTCCATTGTTTCTCTTTATCTCTACACATGTTCTTTCGGGCTGTTAAATATTGTATTCATAAAGTCCCAAAATAACAATATTTTGAGCTGTAATGTTGTATCCTGTCACGGTCAAGTATTAGATGGGGAATGCACTAATATAGTTTTACGCCCAAAATAAACCAAACCCCTAATTTGGAGGTGGATAACACACTTAATCCAAGAGATATTTTCTGTAACAAAGAGGCACTGCTGGGATTTGGACCCAGGATCTCCTGTTTACAAGACAGGCGCTTTGACCGCTAAGCTACAGCACCTCTCAATAGTTCTCTTTTCATTCCCTCTACTGAATTCTTTTTTTGTAACCAAAGCAAACCAAAGCCATATGACCATATTTACCGTGTGTCCAATGCATATGGCTTCTGTCACATTCATCAATATTTGGCCTTTGAGATTTAATGAATGACTCAATGAGCAGCGAAAAACACTTTCCGTCTGCTTCATTCCAAGTAGTGTAACCCAGATAATATCCTTTGAATGCAGGTTAAAAATTCTCTGCTCCAGGTGAGGCTTGAACTCACAACCTCGGCATCACTCTGCAGGCTACTGTCTTATAAGTACCGCGCGCTGACCGATTGCGCCACTGGAGCACAAAATGTCAATAATATCAAAAACAATAGCCATTACTCTTGAATTTTCTAAATGTATCGGTTATTATAACCAAACACTCTCCTCTGCTCTATTTGTATTACTTGTAGTACTGATACCGTCCACTAGACTCCTAGTTATGTTGCGAGCTGCGTACACAATGTCATCTTAATGGTTAATCTTAATGCACACGCATTTTCCATGCTTTCCAATAGTTTAAAAATAGTTTCATTCCACTGTTAAATAACCTGTTCAACACAAACATGCCACTTGTAAAAATTAAATAAATTTCTGTGAATTGATATTTGTTTAGTGAGCATAGAGGATGTTCCCTGAAAGATTGAAAAATGTCAATGAAGATGTCAGACTTAGTATATTTGTTAATAATTACACACAATACACGGAATTTGGGTGTGTGTGTGTTCCAAGTATAACTCTGCGGCCCCCTGGTGGCCAGTACATAAATGATGTGGTCCCCACCATCTAAGTAGCCCATCCCTGCTCTAGAGTCTTTCTTTTAGGCTTTAATTCGTCCGTAGAAAGTGAAAACGGTTGCTTTTAGGAACACCCAACCTCTATAAATTATGATTTTCTCAATTACTGTTACTTATACAGATATTTACCAGTGGGCATCAGATACGTCTAGTTTTAAAAATCTAACTTATAAACACAAACTAACCCAAATATTACTTCAGAGTTGTATAACTGTCAACTTTAAACTATAACCTAAGTCATTTTCAAGTACAAACCTTACCAAACATTTACTATTGAATGTAATTGAACGTGGTAACGACGAGACCTGTATCTAAATAGATGCTCTATGTAACAAAGAGGCAGCTGCTGGGAGTTGAACCCAGGATCTCCTGTTTACTAGACAGGCGCTTTACCGCTAAGCCACAGCACCGCTCCTAGAGTTTTTCTTTTTCTCAGATACTGTGCTCAGTAGTTTCCTTTCATTGTTGACAGGCGCTTTAAAACTTAGCCACAGCGCCCGTTTCTCCATCCACTACCTCCTTATTTTTTAACTTCCAGTGAGTCATTTTATTTCTACAAATGTTTATTCACCCTGTGAAAATGTGCTTTCATAAAATCCCAAACAGAAAACATGTTTAGTTGTCATGTTGCATCGTGTTTGTCCGCTTGTCACAGTCAGGTATTAGATTGGTAATGGCCTAATATAGTTTACGCCCAAACTAAACCAAACCCTTATTTCAGAGGTGGATAACACACCTGATTCAAGAGATAGTTTCCTTAACATAGAGGCACTGCTGGGATTTGAACCCAGGATCTCCTGTTTACAAGACAGGCGCTTTGACCGCTAAGCTACAGCGCCTCCTTCACCACAATTTATGTTGCAAGAAGACAGTGGGATAGCAGATTGAAAAAGTACTAGATCAAAAACACTCAGCTTTGCAAAAAGTTTTTTTGCCAAAAGGAAATTGATTTGACTCTTTTTTAAACCCTATCCATCCTCACAATGAGTTTGGGTGAGTAACTCTGAATATAAACGTAACTTTGTTTGAAATAACATTGAAGAGACCATTTTGTGGTGGGATGTGAAACTAACTTTGAAACTTTGAACTTCGAAATTTGGAGATAATCTCTGTATCAAAGAGGCACTGCTGGGATTTGAACCCAGGATCTCCTGTTTACGAGACAGGCACTTTACCACTAAGCCACAGCGCCTTTTTGTACAATTACTACCTCCTAATTTGTAAATTCCATTGTTTCTCTTTATCTCTACACATGTTCTTTCGGGCTGTTAAATATTGTATTCATAAAGTCCCAAAATAACAATATTTTGAGCTGTAATGTTGTATCCTGTCACGGTCAAGTATTAGATGGGGAATGCACTAATATAGTTTTACGCCCAAAATAAACCAAACCCCTAATTTGGAGGTGGATAACACACTTAATCCAAGAGATATTTTCTGTAACAAAGAGGCACTGCTGGGATTTGGACCCAGGATCTCCTGTTTACAAGACAGGCGCTTTGACCGCTAAGCTACAGCACCTCTCAATAGTTCTCTTTTCATTCCCTCTACTGAATTCTTTTTTTGTAACCAAAGCAAACCAAAGCCATATGACCATATTTACCGTGTGTCCAATGCATATGGCTTCTGTCACATTCATCAATATTTGGCCTTTGAGATTTAATGAATGACTCAATGAGCAGCGAAAAACACTTTCCGTCTGCTTCATTCCAAGTAGTGTAACCCAGATAATATCCTTTGAATGCAGGTTTAAAATTCTCTGCTCCAGGTGAGGCCTGAACTCACAACCTCGGCATCACTCTGCAGGCTACTGTCTTATAAGTACCGCGCGCTGACCGATTGCGCCACTGGAGCACAAAATGTCAATAATATCAAAAACAATAGCCATTACTCTTGAATTTTCTAAATGTATCGGTTATTATAACCAAACACTCTCCTCTGCTCTATTTGTATTACTTGTAGTACTGATACCGTCCACTAGACTCCTAGTTATGTTGCGAGCTGCGTACACAATGTCATCTTAATGGTTAATCTTAATGCACACGCATTTTCCATGCTTTCCAATAGTTTAAAAATAGTTTCATTCCACTGTTAAATAACCTGTTCAACACAAACATGCCACTTGTAAAAATTAAATACATTTCTGTGAATTGATATTTGTTTAGTGAGCATAGAGGATATTCCCTGAAAGATTGAAAAATGTCAATGAAGATGTCAGACTTAGTATATTTGTTAATAATTACACACAATACACGGAATTTGGGTGTGTGTGTGTTCCAAGTATAACTCTGCGGCCCCCTGGTGGCCAGTACATAAATGATGTGGTCCCCACCATCTAAGTAGCCCATCCCTGCTCTAGAGTCTTTCTTTTAGGCTTTAATTCGTCCGTAGAAAGTGAAAACGGTTGCTTTTAGGAACACCCAACCTCTATAAATTATGATTTTCTCAATTACTGTTACTTATACAGATATTTACCAGTGGGCATCAGATACGTCTAGTTTTAAAAATCTAACTTATAAACACAAACTAACCCAAATATTACTTCAGAGTTGTATAACTGTCAACTTTAAACTATAACCTAAGTCATTTTCAAGTACAAACCTTACCAAACATTTACTATTGAATGTAATTGAACGTGGTAACGACGAGACCTGTATCTAAATAGATGCTCTATGTAACAAAGAGGCACTGCTGGGAGTTGAACCCAGGATCTCCTGTTTACTAGACAGGCGCTTTACCGCTAAGCCACAGCACCGCTCCTAGAGTTTTTCTTTTTCTCAGATACTGTGCTCAGTAGTTTCCTTTCATTGTTGACAGGCGCTTTAAAACTTAGCCACAGCGCCCGTTTCTCCATCCACTACCTCCTTATTTTTTAACTTCCAGTGAGTCATTTTATTTCTACAAATGTTTATTCACCCTGTGAAAATGTGCTTTCATAAAATCCCAAACAGAAAACATGTTTAGTTGTCATGTTGCATCGTGTTTGTCCGCTTGTCACAGTCAGGTATTAGATTGGTAATGGCCTAATATAGTTTACGCCCAAACTAAACCAAACCCTTATTTCAGAGGTGGATAACACACCTGATTCAAGAGATAGTTTCCTTAACATAGAGGCACTGCTGGGATTTGAACCCAGGATCTCCTGTTTACAAGACAGGCGCTTTGACCGCTAAGCTACAGCGCCTCCTTCACCACAATTTATGTTGCAAGAAGACAGTGGGATAGCAGATTGAAAAAGTACTAGATCAAAAACACTCAGCTTTGCAAAAAGTTTTTTTGCCAAAAGGAAATTGATTTGACTCTTTTTTAAACCCTATCCATCCTCACATTGAGTTTGGGTGAGTAACTCTGAATATAAACGTAACTTTGTTTGAAATAACATTGAAGAGACCATTTTGTGGTGGGATGTGAAACTAACTTTGAAACTTTGAACTTCGAAATTTGGAGATAATCTCTGTATCAAAGAGGCACTGCTGGGATTGCAGGATCTCCTGTTTACGAGACAGGCTTTTTTGTAACCAAAGCAAACCAAAGCCATATGACCATATTTACCGTGTGTCCAATGCATATGGCTTCTGTCACATTCATCAATATTTGGCCTTTGAGATTTAAGGAATGACTCAATGAGCAGCGAAAAACACTTTCCGTCTGCTTCATTCCAAGTAGTGTAACCCAGATAATATCCTTTGAATGCAGGTTAAAAATTCTCTGCTCCAGGTGAGGCCTGAACTCACAACCTCGGCATCACTCTGCAGGCTACTGTCTTATAAGTACCGCGCGCTGACCGATTGCGCCACTGGAGCACAAAATGTCAATAATATCAAAAACAATAGCCATTACTCTTGAATTTTCTAAATGTATCGGTTATTATAACCAAACACTCTCCTCTGCTCTATTTGTATTACTTGTAGTACTGATACCGTCCACTAGACTCCTAGTTATGTTGCGAGCTGCGTACACAATGTCATCTTAATGGTTAATCTTAATGCACACGCATTTTCCATGCTTTCCAATAGTTTAAAAATAGTTTCATTCCACTGTTAAATAACCTGTTCAACACAAACATGCCACTTGTAAAAATTAAATAAATTTCTGTGAATTGATATTTGTTTAGTGAGCATAGAGGATGTTCCCTGAAAGATTGAAAAATGTCAATGAAGATGTCAGACTTAGTATATTTGTTAATAATTACACACAATACACGGAATTTGGGTGTGTGTGTGTTCCAAGTATAACTCTGCGGCCCCCTGGTGGCCAGTACATAAATGAAGTGGTCCCCACCATCTAAGTAGCCCATCCCTGCTCTAGAGTCTTTCTTTTAGGCTTTAATTCGTCCGTAGAAAGTGAAAACGGTTGCTTTTAGGAACACCCAACCTCTATAAATTATGATTTTCTCAATTACTGTTACTTATACAGATATTTACCAGTGGGCATCAGATACGTCTAGTTTTAAAAATCTAACTTATAAACCCAAACCAACCCAAACCATTACTTCTGAGGTGGATAATTGTCAACTTTAAACTATAACCTAAGTCATTTTCAAGTACAAACATTTACTATTGAATGCTGACAAGAGAGCCCACCTCCGAAGATCGTGACTGGCTGAGGGACAGACTCGGGGGCAGGTTCTCAGGAATTTTTTGGCTTCTCTCCCCCGAGCCAGAAGAGAAACACT
>NW_022991969.1:0-142500 GCF_902827175.1 Gymnodraco acuticeps | reverse complement strand
GTCCATCAAAAGATTTGATGGCAAGGCCTTTCCACTTCTGCCGAGAACAACTGTTCAAGATGTTCTTATCACTCGCAATGACGTATTTGAGGGCTGGTGTCCACATGTCCAAAATGTCTTGCGCCTTGGGACAGTTGGACGTCCACCCCTCCTTGCTAATGAGACGTTCTATCTTTCCGCCTGATGGCTTCTGATATGTGTAGTATGCTGAAAGAAAGGATACGATAAATTCAGTCATGAATTTGTGACACTGAATACAATTGCCAACTTTTAATGATTCCAATACTTACACAACAGATGTTCCTGTCGATCGGCATACTGGCATTTTCGCCACTTGTCATAGTATACACGGTTCTAAGAAAACCCTGCTTCGACCCTCTGCTTCTTTGTTGGTGGCTGGCAGTCCCTTGAAACAGGAAATGTCTGTTGAAAGTCAGAGAATTCTTTTCCTGACATGCACGAGCCGGGAGAATCAGTTTCGGTAGGGAGGTAACAATCAGGAGTATAGCTGTGAAATAGAGGAAAATATGATTCAACATATTAGAAATTGGACAACTGACTCATGTCATTGTGATGTGCTATGTCAATGTAAGGTGAAGAAACATACCCAGGCAGGGTGTCCAACAGGACAGCTGTGGCCACTAAAGTTGAAGGCACTGGCATCCTGTAGTGTTTATCTGCCATGTGGTCTGAATGGCACATATAGGCAGCCACATTTTGTTTTTGTGTCTCTGTGAAACTGGTTTCTACCAGAGTCTCAGCGGCCCTTCTGACCTGGACACTTGTGCAACTATCATCGATGCCACAGCTGAAAAAACTAAATGTGACATTAAATGTTAATACGGTGCCTGTTAAAGAAAAGGATTAAATATAAGGAATTGTTAAAACACCTCAGTACATGGCTTTATATTGGTTCATACCTTTCACGGAGTCGCAAAAGGTCAATTGAGCCACTCGTGATCTGTATCCCTCTGGCAGACAAGAAGAAACAGTCGCATTCCCCTCTCACAAACTCAGGGCGAATAAACTCATAGTACCCCTGGTACCACTGTGGGAACAAGGAAGTAAATTACTTGACTGTAATACACTAAACACTTTGCGTAATAATAAAACATTCTGCTGCTTAATAACTTACAGCTTCCTCCTCCAACGTTAAGGCTATTGTTGCAACATGCGTGGCCCCGGTTTTGTGATTCTTGATGCAGATCAGATATCTTCCGTCAGTAAGCTTACGGTTAACCCACTCTGTTACCTGGAAAACAATGACAAATTAAAATGCATTAATGTCTAAAAAACTCAATTAACAATATATAATATACAATATGTCTCTATTTACAGCACTTTTCCCCACGTTTCAAACCCTTAATTCGTAAATGCTGAATTAAATGCTGAATTCCCACTTACAGTCATGCCTTCAACAACTCCTGGTCGCTGAAAGTGGCGCAACATCATCACTGCTTCACAGTAGTAGCGGTACCACGTTTTATCAGTTGGCGAGACCACTATCTTAGAGATAGCCATCCTGTTGTATATGTCCAAGAACCTTTTCTTTCCACTCCGCAAAACCAGGTTGCAGTCACGAACGGTGGGCATGCCTTCCACAATTCGATCGTATCTAAACAAAGAATAAAAAGGAGAAATAGGTTGTTTATAACAGTCAGGATTGTACTAGGAGAAAACATTAAGTACAACACAGAAGGACAATACAGAATGAATCGTAAAGGTAAAACATGTACCTCGTACTGCATACGTTCCCTGAATGTTTCCTTGTAACAGGTTTCCGAATGGTTTTCAAGTAGTCGATGTACTTCTGAATCTTAATCCCGTCTTCATTCATATCGACGCTCCCTTTCAAGTACTGCAGGAACCTGATTATGTTCTTCATGTAATTGAGGATAGTGGCTGCACACAAGCCTGAGTTGTTTAGGGCCCTCATGTAGTCCATGGTCTCTGTTGTCTTGGTCAGGAATTCTAAATTAGGTTCTCCTTCCGGCTGCATATAGCGTAGGAACCGGGACACATTGTCAACCTTTGAAGGAAGTTGAGAAACAATTGTTAGCATCCACATCTTGTAAATAAACTAGACAAACTGAATGTGCTGTGAGTTAATATATCTTACCGCCTGTTGGCAGTTTTGGACCTGTAGGGCGCCAATCAGGTGATTTTTGAAGCCCACAAGAAGCTTGCTTTCCGGTGGGCACTTTTCATACATACCGCCAGCTTGCATTGCTTCTCGCACAGTGCCCGTGGAATACCTTTGAAAATGAAGGACATCATGATTAAAAAAAATCTGACTACAAGTTTACACGTCAATTCATAGGTGATAAACTGTACAACATTTCAAATACATCTGTTGTACTAACCTTCTCCTGGAACTGTCTCTTGTCATCTCGTCAGAAGAGGGTGTTTCACTGGAATCGGTCTCCTCCTCCTCTTGTGGTGAGGAAGAGGCGGTACAAGCGACTGCCGAGGTAGCAAGAGTCGCAGAGTCATCAGTGGGAGCTGAGGTGGCGACTGCTGAGGTGGTAGCAGTCACAGAGTCATCAGTGGGAGCTGAGGTGGCGACTGCTGAGGTGGCAAGAGTCGCAGAGTCATCAGTGGGAGCTGAGGTGGCGACTGCCGAGGTGGCAAGAGTCGCAGAGTCATCAGTGGGAGCTGAGGTGGCGACTGCCGAGGTGGCAAGAGTCGCAGAGTCATCAGTGGGAGCTGAGGTGGCGACTGCTGAGGGGTAGAGTCCACAGAGTCATCAGTGGGAGCTGAGGTGGCGACTGCTGAGGTGGTAGCAGTCACAGAGTCATCAGTGGGAGCTGAGGTGGCGACTGCTGAGGTGGCAAGAGTCGCAGAGTCATCAGTGGGAGCTGAGGTGGCGACTGCTGAGGTGGTAGCAGTCACAGAGTCATCAGTGGGAGCTGAGGTGGCGACTGCTGAGGTGGCAAGAGTCGCAGAGTCAGCAGTGGGGGCTGAGGGTGGCGACTGCCGAGGTGGCAAGAGTCGCAGAGTCATCAGTGGGAGCTGAGGTGGCGACTGCTGAGGTGGTAGCAGTCACAGAGTCATCAGTGGGAGCTGAGGTGGCGACTGCTGAGGTGGCAAGAGTCGCAGAGTCATCAGTGGGAGCTGAGGTGGCGACTGCTGAGGTGGTAGCAGTCACAGAGTCATCAGTGGGAGCTGAGGTGGCGACTGCTGAGGTGGCAAGAGTCGCAGAGTCATCAGTGGGAGCTGAGGTGGCGACTGCCGAGGTGGCAAGAGTCGCAGAGTCATCAGTGGGAGCTGAGGTGGCGACTGCTGAGGTGGTAGCAGTCACAGAGTCATCAGTGGGAGCTGAGGTGGCGACTGCTGAGGTGGCAAGAGTCGCAGAGTCATCAGTGGGAGCTGAGGTGGCGACTGCTGAGGTGGCAAGAGTCGCAGAGTCATCAGTGGGAGCTGAGGTGGCGACTGCTGAGGTGGTAGCAGTCACAGAGTCATCAGTGGGAGCTGAGGTGGCGACTGCTGAGGTGGTAGCAGTCAGCAGAGTCATCAGTGGAGCTGAGGTGGCGACTGCTGAGGTGGCAAGAGTCGCAGAGTCATCAGTGGAGCTGAGGTGGCGACTGCTGAGGTGGTAGCAGTCACAGAGTCATCAGTGGGAGCTGAGGTGGCGACTGCTGAGGTGGCAAGAGTCGCAGAGTCATCAGTGGGAGCTGAGGTGGCGACTGCCGAGGTGGCAAGAGTCGCAGAGTCATCAGTGGGAGCTGAGGTGGCGACTGCTGAGGTGGTAGCAGTCACAGAGTCGGAAGTCCCGGGTGCCTCACGTCCACACGCACAGTCCATATCTTCAATAAAAGGCTTGTTCAGGATGAAGTAGCCATTCAGAATGAGATACTTCACCATTGCCATACGGGAGGCATGATCGGGCAGTAACTTTACTAAGGTTTTGTATTCCCAGACCCTTTGTGTCGCGGTCCACACCCTGGTGGACTGCTTTGCAATATCCACCTGAGCCGCTATTTCCACTGCACTGCATCCTTTCATGCACCGATCTTCCAAGTGTCTTTTGATGCTGATAGGTATCTTGCTGCACATCAGACAGTAGATAGCGTTGCGGTTTCTTTGAGGAAACACAAAATGAATAATTAACTTCTTTAAAGGTGGTACCAGCACCTCCAGGGCTTTACATTTGAACATTTGAACCAATAAATGCAAAAGACATGCTGAAAAGCTTTTAAACATTTATTATGAAAAATATATATTTAATAATATAACAAGAAAATATTACATCTTAGCCTTTTGTTGAGGCATCCTCAAAGCAGTTCTCGGTTCAGTTGTTGTTCGGTTGTTGATCAGTTGAGTGAACAGGTTGAAGCTCTGTAACAATGAATAAAAGGAGAAGCTTATATACCTCACCCCAGCCCCGCCCACCTCCCCCCTAGTAATTGATCCGCCCCTGAGGGGGATGGAGATTCAAAGTGGTCTATAATATTGACACAAATCAATAACATGAATAGAAGCATCTAAAAACTTTTCAAACAAAATAATCACATGTAGAAAGACATTTAAAAACGTGTAATATGTCTGATAAGTCTTTTTAAATTTTAATTTAGAAGATGTACTGAATTAAAAATGAAATTGTTGTTCTTAGTCTGACAAAGTCAACATAAAAGCTGGATTAAATATTGAATTCTCAGTGTGAGTATTCAAAGTGGAAGTTGAAAAAAAACATAGAAATGAAACAGAAACACATTTCAAAAAGACACTTTAAAACATTAAAATGCATATAACTATCAATTCCAATGAATACTTTGTTACATTTGTGTGTGTTGTTACTCTGGAATAACAGGTTTGACGAGGCCAGTCATATCATCTCACGATGCAAATGCAATTTCTGAAACAAAAGGTCTGAAGTGGACAGTCGTTTGGTAGGGGACATATTTGCATGTGTAAGAGAGAGACACTGATTTAGTTGTAGAACATGTTCAACTTAAACCATGTTCATCTACTAATTAAGTCAAAAAACTAATATACGCAGACTGTCTGTGAAGGTTGAGATTTCGGGTAAACAAACACATGTGTTAGTTATTGCAAGATGTCAACGCACATTAATGTGTGTTCAAAACAAGTCTTTACAGCTTTATTTTAGCAAAACAAGCAACATGTAATGTAATGTAATATGACAAACATGATATGATATAATATGAATATATTGTGGAGTTGGTTTAACCTGACTTTCTGTGTGTTTATTGTCTCACAAACACTGTCGTTTAGTCAACGTTTCAATAACATCTCTGTGCCTACAGCTCAGTGTGACTGTGATATCTCCTCTCCTCACACACCAGTGTGGGGGGTGGGACAACTCAGGATACTGAGATGACAGAGGAGAGTAGCTGAACAGATATTTTAGTAGTTTAATATAATATTCCTCTGCACTGTTGTTTATACATGGTTAGGTACAGCAAATAATATGTTCATTTGAACCATTAGGAAGGAGAAGAAACATATAACTATCAATTCCAATGAATACTTTGTAACCTTCACTTTGATTGTGTGTCTTGTTACTCTGTGATTAAAATAATACATATATTAATCTAATATCCTGTTGCAGGCATCAAGCCTTTAAGTATATCAAGTACTTTTCAATATTGTGGAAATTGTTTAACCTGACTTTCTGTCTGTTTATGGCTTTAGTCAAACTTTCTCTCTGTGTGACTTTCATTCTCTTTGTCTTTTTCAAACACACAGACATGCACACATCCTCCCATCCCCCTCTCAGGTCAGGGTGTGAATTGTGGGTGGGGGTCAATTAACTCTCTGAGAGAGTCAAAGACAATGGAAGTCACACCCATGCAAATATCCTCCAATCCCCCTCTCAGGTAAGGGTGTGTGTTGTGGGGGGTTTGGAGTTGTAGGTCTCAGGTATGGATGTGTAGCATCACTCAGTGGTCGGTCAATAATGAGATGAAACACAGCTGTTTGTTTGTAGCCTTTATTTAGACAGGTGAAGCCCCTTGAGATCAAAAGATCTCTTTTTCAAGGGTGACCTGCAGCACATTAGTTACACATGTAACATACAAACAACAGAACAACAATAAGGATGACATAAAACAAAACATGTAATGTAATATGATGAACATGATATTATATAATATGAATATATTGTGGAGTTGGTTTAACCTGACTTTCTGTGTGTTTATTGTCTCACAAACACTGTCAACGTTTCAATAACAGATATTTTAGTAGTTTAATATATATAATATTCCTCTGCACTGTTGCTTATACATGGTATTGGGAGTTGGAGCGCCTCTCAATAGTTTACTTTTCATTCCCTCTGCTGAATTCTTTTTTTGTAACCAAAGCAAACCAAAGCCATATGACCATATTTACCGTGTGTCCAATGCATATGGCTTCTGTCACATTCATCAATATTTGGCCTGTGAGATTTAATGAATGACTCAATGAGCACCGAAAAATACTTTCCGTCTGCTTCATTCCAAGTAGTGTAACCCAGATAATATCCTTTGAATGCAGGTTAAAACTTCTCTGCTCCAGGTGAGGCTTGAACTCACAACCTCGGCATCACTCTGCAGGCTACTGTCTTATAAGTACCGCGCGCTGACCGATTGCGCCACTGGAGCACAAAATGTCAATAATATCAAAAACAATAGCCATTACTCTTGAATTTTCTAAATGTATCGGTTATTATAACCAAACACTCTCCTCTGCTCTATTTGTATTACTTGTAGTACTGATACCGTCCACTAGACTCCTAGTTATGTTGCGAGCTGCGTACACAATGTCATCTTAATGTTTAATCTTAATGCACATGCATTTTCCGTGCTTTCCAATAGTTTAAAATAGTTTCATTCCACTGTTAAATAACCTGTTCAACACAAACATGCCACTTGTAAAAATTAAATAACATTTCTGTGAACTGATATTTGTTTAGTGAGCATAGAGGATGTTCCCTGAAAGATTGAAAAATGTCAATGAAGATGTCAGACTTGTGTCAGTATATTTGTTAATAATTACACACAATACACGGAATTTGTGTGTGTGTTCCAAGTATAACTCTGCGGCCCCCTGGTGGCCAGTACATAAATGATGTGGTCCCCACCATCTAAGTAGCCCATCCCTGCTCTAGAGTCTTTCTTTTAGGCTTTAATTCGTCCGTAGAAAGTGAAAACGGTTGCTTTTAGGAACACCCAACCTCTATAAATTATGATTTTCTCAATTACTGTTCCTTATATAGATATTTACCAGTGGGCATCAGATACATCTAGATTTAAAAAATCTAACTTATAAACACAAACTAACCCAAACCATTACTTCTGAGGTGGATAACTGTCAACTTTAAACTATAACCTAAGTCATTTTCAAGTACAAACCTTACCAAACATTTACTATTGAATGTAATTGAACGTGGTAACGACGAGAGCTGTATCTAAATAGATGCTCTATGTAACAAAGAGGCACTGCTGGGAGTAGAACCCAGGATCTCCTGTTTACTAGACAGGCGCTTTACCGCTAAGCCACAGCACCGCTCCTAGAGTTTTCATTTTTATCAGATACTGTGCTCAGTAGTTTCCTTTCATTGTTCACAGGTGCTTTAAAACTTAGCCACAGCGCCCGTTTCTCCATCCACTACCTCCTTATTTTTTAACTTCTAGTGAGTCATTTTATTTCTACAAATGTTTATTCACCCTGTGAAAATGTGCTTTCATAAAATCCCAAACAGAAAACATGTTTAGTTGTCATGTTGCATCGTGTTTGTCCGCTTGTCACAGTCAGGTATTAGATTGGTAATGGCCTAATATAGTTTACGCCCAAACTAAACCAAACCCTTATTTCAGAGGTGGATAACACACCTGATTCAAGAGATAGTTTCCTTAACATAGAGGCACTGCTGGGATTTGAACCCAGGATCTCCTGTTTACAAGACAGGCGCTTTGACCGCTAAGCTACAGCGCCTCCTTCACCACAATTTATGTTGCAAGAAGACAGTGGGATAGCAGATTGAAAAAGTACTAGATCAAAAACACTCAGCTTTGCAACAGTTTTTTTGCTAAAAGGAAATTTATTTGACTCTTTTTTAAACCCTATCCATCCTCACAATGAGTTTGGGTGAGTAACTCTGAATATAAACGTAACTTTGTTTGAAAGAACATTGAAGAGGCCACTTTTGTGGTGGGATGTGAAACTAACTTTGAAACTTTGAACTTTGAAATTTGGAGATAATCTCTGTATCAAAGAAGCACTGCTGGGATTTGAACCCAGGAACTCCTGTTTACAAGAGAGGCGCTTTACCACTAAGCCACAGCGCCTTTTATACAATTACTACCTCCTTACTTTGTAAATTCCATTGTTTCTCTTTATCTCTACACATGTTCTTTCGGGCTGTTAAATATTGTATTCATAAAGTCCCAAAATAACAATATTTTGAGCTGTAATGTTGCATCCTGTCACGGTCAAGTATTAGATGGGGAATGCACTAATATATAGTTTTACGCCCAAAATAAACCAAACCCCTAATTTGGAGGTGGATAACACACTTAATCCAAGAGATATTTTCTGTAACAAAGAGGCACTGCTGGGATTTGGACCCAGGATCTCCTGTTTACGAGACAGGCGCTTTATCACTAAGCCACAGCGCCTATCTTACCTGTGCACCAACACCTGGTCTGCCTCATGTGGAAGCCCCTCTTTACTTTCTCACCTGCTGAGCCCAGAATCAAATGTTTCTGTGTGCACAAACTACAGGTGAACAGCAAACACCAGTCTGATGTTGGTGACAGTACGACTATCTAGGACAAAGTTAAAGGTGGGGTAGGTAAGTTTGAGAAACCGGCTTGAGAAACACTTTTTGTTATATTCCATGGAATGCTCTTAACATCCCGATAGCAATGAATATCTTAAGTTCTTTGACAAAAAATCCATAAAAAAATTAATCGGTGGAAGCCGTAGTACTGTAAAAAGCACGACCAATCATTTTAGCCGGCCCGGCTAAAATAACTGGATGGCCGACCTGCCTGTCAGCCTTCCATCTGTGCACACACTTATCTGGTGCCCTCATTGGTCATGTGCGCGTTCGTGTGTGTTGGAGGAGGGGCTCTGTAAGGAAGTGGCAGATTCGTTCCGGCTGTGTATTTTCAAATTCTAGCGCACTCGAGCTGGTTGCTCCAAAATTACCTACCCCACCTTTAAAGTGGGGGTGCCGAATCTGGCAGCATCAACACCTTTTTAAACTTTCATGTTGCGTGCAGATGACTAGAAAAGCTAAACTTCTCTACTCCAGGTGAGGCTTGAACTCACAACCTCGGCATCACTCTGCAGGCTACTGTCTTATAAGTACCGCGCGCTGACCGATTGCGCCACTGGAGCACAAAATGTCAACAATATCAAAAACAATAGGCATTACCCTTGAATTTTCTAAATGTTTCTGTTATTAGAACCAAACCCTCTCCCATGCTCTAGACTAGAGAGTCTTTCGTTTAGGCTTTAATTTGTCACTAGAAAGTGAAATGGGTGCTTTTAGGAACACCCAACCTCTATAAATTATGATTTTCTCAAATACCGTTCTTTATATAGATATCTACCAGTGGGCATCAGATAAATCTAGATTAACAAAATCTAGTTTATACACACAAATGAATCCAAACCATTAATTCAGAGGTGGATAACAGTCAACTTTAAACCATAATCTAAGCCTTTTTGAAGCACAAACTATACCAAACATTTACTGTTCCATGAGAGGTTTATCTTAAAAGATGCTCTCTGTAACAAAGAGGCACTGCTGGGATTTGGACCCAGGATCTCCTGTTTACTAGACAGGCGCTTTACCGCTAAGCTACAGTGCCTACTTTGCAAATGTTTTTTGTTAAAAGGAAGTTGATTTTACTCACTTTTTAAAGCCTGCAGATCCACACAATGAGTTTAGGTGAGTAACTCTGAATATAAAGAGACTTTGTTTGAAAGAACGATCCAGAGTGCACTTTTACCTGCGCAATGTTGGATGTGATTGTGTGGAGATGTGAAACTAACCTTTTTTGGTCGATATTGTAAATTGCATTCAGTGCTGATATTCTCTGTATCAAAGAGGCACTGCTGGGATTTGAACCCGCGATCTACGAGACAGGCGCTTTACCTCTAAGCCACAGCGCCTATCTTACCTGTGCACCAACACCTGGTCTGCCTCATGTGGAAGCCCCTCTTTACTTTCTCACCTGCTGAGAGAACCTCAAATGTTTCTGTCTGCACAAACTACAGGTGAACAGCAAACACCAGTCTGATTTTGGTGACAGTACGACTATCTAGGACAAAGTTAAAGTGGGGGTGCCAAATCCGGCAGCACCAACACCTTTTTAAAACGTTCATGTTGCGTGCAGATGACTAGAAAAGCTAAACTTCTCTGCTCCAGGTGAGGCTTGAACTCACAACCTCGGCATCACTCTGCAGGTTACTGTCTTATAAGTACCGTGCGCTGACCGATTGCGCCACTGGAGCCCACTTACATAGTAATTATATTATACACACACAAGGTAATATTCACATTGATTCCACCTGTTTGAGATAAATCAATCATACATTTAGACAGGAGATATTGGTCAACATAAGGAAGTTTTAAAAGTTACAGCTTATTGATTTGGTTTATTTCATTGAGTGTGACATTTTACGTCTTATTTTTCATTTTCCAGTTAGAGACCTTGTGATCAATAGCATTTCCAATGTTTATATTAGTTCTAGGGTCACTGGTTGTTTGTCTAAAAACATCATCACCATTTTCTATTTTATGGAATTGAGCAAAACAAATGTGTAGGAACCGATACAGACGGACCAGTTTGACCACATTTGGTGAGTTTTTCTACACAGTGGTTGCTCTGGTATGCAGAGACTCTAATCTCATCAACAGTAAGTAAGCAAAAGAGTGAAACAGCGCCCATTACTGGTGAGGAAGAGATGAAACCTCCTGCTACTATCACAACAACACAGACAGAGCAACAGCAATGCCTTCTGTCCAAGGCAAGTCTAGAGCAGTGGTTCCCAAACGGTGTGCCGTGAGGCAAGTCCGGGTGTGCCGTGGGATTTTGTGACAACCATACCTTATTATTGCAATATACAACTACACAAAAATAATATTTTTTTTATTTACTATATCAGTACTTTGTAGGTTTATATGTACGTAATCTGCGCGACTTGTGCGTCCACATCTCCACGTGCAGTGATGCATAAACATGGCTGAGTCAGCGATAACTTTCGAGGGGTGGAGGTATGCCCATTACTTTGAGTTCGTCCGAAGAATAGACAGGAATGTGACGGTGAGGTGCAAACTGTGTCCAGGCCAGAAGCTGTTATCCACTGCTGCAAACACCACGTCAAACCTCAACAAGCACCTGCAAAGAACACATGCTAAGGTGAAGCTACCGCACACGCTATTTGTTGTTTGTTGATATCACGTAGTCTGTTCTTCTTCTCTGTCTTCCGGTTGTTGCCTGTTTTGAATGACAAATACACACTACCGCCGCCTGCTGGTAAGGATAGTTATTGCCACTCACGCATGCGCAGTTCGTACGTGCTCGGCGAGTAAAGTAACGAGTAAAGTAACGAGTTACTTTATATAGATAGTAACAAAGTAGTGTAATATATTACTTTTTTAAAAGTAATATGTAATATATTAAAACAAATTAGTAACGACCCCATCTCTGGAGTTGGCGTTCTCTAGTCTGATTTACATGAAGAACAACAGGAGGTCACGGCTCTCTGTTGAACAGGACTTGCGAGTGGCCCTCTCCTCAGTGCCACCAAGGATTAAAAAATGCTGCGCGCCCCGACAGGCACATGTTTCTCACTAATTTGTAAGTCGGCAAAATATTTACAATAGCACATGTTTCAATGCTGATTGCTGAAATGTTACATTTATAATTTGTAGTTCAGGACCACAGTGCAGCTTCCTTGCATTGACAGTTCTATGTGCTGAATTTCTGCTGAGTTTCCTTTGCCTCATTTTTAATGTTGTGACCTGTCTGGTTTAAATGAGTGTGTTGCTGCTTTGATGAAGCCTAATTTGATAAAGTTTCAAATTCATTTCTGAAATATTTCGTTAATAAATATTTCATGAGTAATATAGTTGTCTTTGTCACATTTTATTTGGCATTAGTAAATAATTATGCACATTTACAGATATTTTACATGATATGAGTGATAACACGTGTTATAAGGGCTATTTTGCACAATAGGTGTGCCTTGAGATTTTTACTTGTCCTTTGGTGTGCCTTGGGCACAAAAAGTTTGGGAACCACTGGTCTAGAGTATGTCATTTCCTCTTGATATAAAGTTTAAAACGCAGTCATGTTTTTGGTTTGTCAGTCACAGCTAAAAAGAAAAATAAGAGGAAAGCATTGTTTAAGAGATCATTAACAAAATGCTTTCATATGCCACCCTATTAGGTTAATTCACATTATTAAACTGACAGACTTTCTGTGTGGGATTATTTGACAGTGATAGGCTATTTACAAGCTCCAGTGGCGCAATCGGTCAGCGTGCGGTACTTATAAGACAGTAACCTGCAGAGTGATGCTGAGGTTGTGAGTTCAAGCCTCACCTGGAGCACAGAAGTTTTAATAGTGAGGTGAACTGACAACACACACAACCTCTGTTAGTCTGGAACTCTTAAAAAGGCCCTGTGATGTTTCAGACAGAGGGTGAAAAGAGGTGCTGCAGCATGAGAAAAATAAAGAGATTTTTTAACATTAAAGCATGTCACAGTGGAGACACAAAGTCCAAAAATGAACCTGAAAATGAGCAGAATAGGGCTCTTTAAAGTGTCGATCATGCTATATTGGACAAATATATTGTAGGGCCATACCTATACAAAACATGTCTGTGAAGTGTTTTGCTTAAAATACCAAACAGATCACCCATGCCATGCCTCATACTGCTCATACCCCTCTTTTGCAGCCCTGTTAGGGAAACGCAGATGTTGGGTCCTTAGCTTGAAAATAAATTTGGGGTGAAGTGTCTTGCCCAGGGATATAACGACATGCTGACTGCAGTGGGGTTTGAACCTGTGCTACCCTGATCCATATACCAACACATTAGTCCACTGTGCCACAGCCTCCATTGCCACCTTTGACCCTATTTACTTGTTTAAAGAATTCTACCGGAGATAAAGTTAAATTCTGCTGTGATAAAACGCCATCCTGTTCTAAACCACATCAAGGATTATTTCTGAAACAGTATGGAGCACAAATGCTTTTTCTCTTGCGGGTTTATCACAAGGTGAGTTATTTTTTTATGTCCTGCTTTTTAAACACATGTGCTCTCCAGTACAGGTTAGCTCTGAGTGTTAGCGAGGCTTGCTAATGTAAACAAAGACGAGATTACGTCCAAAACACGTCAGGCATTGTTTCTGATAGCAACTTTCTGTGGGTCCGTCGCCGATTTGACGTCAGATCGGCAGCAAATCTGTATCCGCTCGTTGTAGCCCTGTTTTTAAAAGATTTGGGTACGGAAGAAAAGAGAAAGGGTTTTATTTTCTGACGCTGCGTGAGTTCCCTGACACACCGGGGACACATATTTATGTATAAAAGACATCAAAAAGTGCGCTTTGCATGATAGGTCCCCTTTAAGGTATTTTGTTCTTCACATGGAAGTCCACGCAACAGATACATTGATTATATACAAGACTAATAATTTGGTGTATGTCACTTTTTTGTGCTCCAGTGGCGCAATCGGTCAGCGCGCGGTACTTATAAGACAGTAACCTGCAGAGTGATGCCGAGGTTGTGAGTTCAAGCCTCCCCTGGAGCAGAGAGGTTTTAACCTGCAGATATAACTGTGTAATTCATAACAGAAGTTGAGATGGACAATTGTGATACCTGTCAGAAATTCAAATAGTTATCAACCAACAACATGTTAGTATCTTTATAATACATATAAGTTAACAACATAGAATAGAACATATATTCTGTACTTTCTAAGAAAAACATGTCTCCTGCTTATCAATGCTTTCCTCTTGATGTACCCGCCTACCACATTGAAAAAGAAAGCATGACTTTGCATTTTTGTTACACAGCGAGAGGCACTGAGAGCCCCCTTATTATGCTGAGTCAGCCCTCATCCACTGGGTTACAGCTGACACCCAAAGTCTGACAATGTTTAAAAAATAAAACATATATGTTTTTAATTAAACACTGCATTTGTTGTGGATGTGTAATAGATGTTATATGTTTTTAAATAGTCTTCTAAGTGTCCATAACTCATACAATCATCCATTTATATCAGATATTATCATCAATCATTGTAAACGTTGGACAATATGTTTATCTGTGCACCAGAAAATCTAACCTAAACTGTACAAGCACCATTACTGGTATGAAACCTCATATGATCAGAGATGGCAAAAGTACACACATCCTTTCCTCAAGTAGAAGTACAGATACTCGTGTTTAAAAATACTCTGGTAAAAGTAGAAGTACTGACTAAACTTCTGTACTCAAGTAAAAGTAAAGAAGTATGGGCTTTGAAATGTACTTCAGTAAAAATTACCCATAACTAGCAGCTGTTTTATAGAGTACCTTATATTAATAGAACAATAATGTCATTGTTAGCTAATGAATGTTTCCATGCTGAACAACGGCAACATGACAACGTTTCCATTGGTCCCTCTTCTTTAGAGAAGACCAGGAAATGATGGATACACGGATCGTGTTCAAATCAATAGGCACGCAATGACTCTAAAGAATAATGATCACGCATCAAACACACATTCAGACTAAAGGAACCAGCTGTTTGGAAAATGAGAGAAGTAGAAAGTACAGGTGTTTGTGTTCAACATGTAAGAAGTAGAAAGTACAGGTATTTGTGTTCAACATGTGAGAAGTAGAAAGTACAGGTATTTGTGTTCAACATGTAAGAAGTAGAAAGTACAGGTGTTTGTGTTCAACATGTAAGAAGTAGAAAGTACAGGTATTTGTGTTCAACATGTAAGAAGTAGAAAGTACAGGTATTTGAGTTCAACATGTAAGAAGTAGAAAGTACAGGTGTTTGAGTTCAACATGTAAGAAGTAGAAAGTACAGGTATTTGTGTTCAACATGTAAGAAGTAGAAAGTACAGGTATTTGAGTTCAACATGTGAGAAGTAGAAAGTACAGGTATTTGGGTTCAACATGTAAGAAGTAGAAAGTACAGGTATTTGTGTTCAACATGTGAGAAGTAGAAAGTACAGGTATTTGGGTTCAACATGTAAGAAGTAGAAAGTACAGGTATTTGAGTTCAACATGTAAGAAGTAGAAAGTACAGGTATTTGAGTTCAACATGTAAGAAGTAGAAAGTACAGGTATTTGTGTTCAACATGTGAGAAGTAGAAAGTACAGGTATTTGGGTTCAACATGTAAGAAGTAGAAAGTACAGGTATTTGGGTTCAACATGTAAGAAGTAGAAAGTACAGGTATTTGAGTTCAACATGTAAGAAGTAGAAAGTACAGGTATTTGTGTTCAACATGTGAGAAGTAGAAAGTACAGGTATTTGAGTTCAACATGTAAGAAGTAGAAAGTACAGGTATTTGTGTTCAACATGTGAGAAGTAGAAAGTACAGGTATTTGGGTTCAACATGTAAGAAGTAGAAAGTACAGGTATTTGGGTTCAACATGTAAGAAGTAGAAAGTACAGGTATTTGAGTTCAATATGTAAGAAGTAGAAAGTACAGGTATTTGAGTTCAACATGTAAGAAGTAGAAAGTACAGGTATTTGGGTTCAAAATGTAAGAAGTAGAAAGTACAGGTATTTGGGTTCAACATGTAAGAAGTAGAAAGTACAGGTATTTGTGTTCAACATGTAAGAAGTAGAAAGTACAGGTATTTGAGTTCAACATGTAAGAAGTAGAAAGTACAGGTATTTGTGTTCAAAGTGTAAGAAGTAGAAAGTACAGGTATTTGGGTTCAACATGTAAGAAGTAGAAAGTACAGGTATTTGTGTTCAACATGTAAGAAGTAGAAAGTACAGGTATTTGGGTTCAACATGTAAGAAGTAGAAAGTACAGGTATTTGTGTTCAACATGTAAGAAGTAGAAAGTACAGGTATTTGGGTTCAAAATGTAAGAAGTAGAAAGTACAGGTATTTGGGTTCAAACATGTAAGAAGTAGAAAGTACAGGTATTTGTGTTCAACATGTAAGAAGTAGAAAGTACAGGTATTTGGGTTCAAAATGTAAGAAGTAGAAAGTACAGGTATTTGGGTTCAACATGTAAGAAGTAGAAAGTACAGGTATTTGGGTTCAACATGTAAGAAGTAGAAAGTACAGGTATTTGTGTTCAACATGTAAGAAGTAGAAAGTACAGGTATTTGGGTTCAACATGTAAGAAGTAGAAAGTACAGGTATTTGTGTTCAACATGTAAGAAGTAGAAAGTACAGGTATTTGTGTTCAACATGTAAGAAGTAGAAAGTACAGGTATTTGGGTTCAACATGTAAGAAGTAGAAAGTACAGGTATTTGTGTTCAACATGTAAGAAGTAGAAAGTACAGGTATTTGGGTTCAACATGTAAGAAGTAGAAAGTACAGGTATTTGTGTTCAACATGTAAGAAGTAGAAAGTACAGGTATTTGTGTTCAAAATGTAAGAAGTAGAAAGTACAGGTATTTGGGTTCAACATGTAAGAAGTAGAAAGTACAGGTATTTGGGTTCAAAATGTAAGAAGTAGAAAGTACAGGTATTTGGGTTCAACATGTAAGAAGTAGAAAGTACAGGTATTTGGGTTCAACATGTAAGAAGTAGAAAGTACAGGTATTTGTGTTCAACATGTAAGAAGTAGAAAGTTCAGGTATTTGTGTTCAACATGTGAGAAGTAGAAAGTACAGGTATTTGTGTTCAACATGTAAGAAGTAGAAAGTTCAGGTATTTGTGTTCAAAATGTAAGAAGTCAAAGTCAAAAGTCGTCAGAAAATAAGTAGTGTAGTAAAGTACTGAAACCAGAAACATGTTCTTAAGTTCAGTAACAAAGTATTTTACTCCACTACTTCCCACCTCTGCTTATGAGCGTTAAAGCGAGAATGCTGCATGTATGTAGGAGGGGAAGGGGGTCATGCAAGGTCCCCATTTTAACTGCTGAGCTATCTGGAAGTGATATGGCGACTTCGCTGGCACTGACTACTTTCTCTTTCAAAAACACCCCATCTTATCTCCTGCCTTATTGCCCAGACGACCTCAGATGACTTTCTGCCCGTGAAAAACACCATTTGTGGTTTCTGCAGCTGCTTGAAATGCAAACAATCAATGTAACTGTCCAAAAAAAGTTATATATATTCATAACCAGAGCTGATCGAATGAACTTTTCTGTTGATATAGTTGAGCATTTGTCTTTTTAAATCATGTCTTCAAACTTGTTTATTTGTATTAATTCCAGTACTGTAAAAGCTTTTAGATTGTAAGGTATTATATTTAGTCTTTGAATAGTCCAAGTGCAACAATTTTCCATGCTGAATCAATATTGGGGAACATTGGGTAACAGCCCTGGATCCACAAAAACCCAAAAGGCTCCTAAAGCCTTTACTCAAAGCTTCACTATGTGGCATTTAGTATGTGATAATCTGATTAAACTCTAACCGTGTTGGGAAATATTTGGCAGATTTATTGATATTTAAAACGGATAAATCCTGTCACCAACATATTGACCCTGTCTGCTTTATGGATCTTGGGCATGAAGGTTTCTCTTCAAATGTGCAATAAAAGACAAATGCTGTGCTATAGCAGATATAACGGGAGGCGGGAGGTGTGTGGTACAGTGGGTTGTGCGTTGGTGTTCGGATCAGGGGAGCACAGGTTCAAACCCCACTGCAGTCAGCATGTCGTTGTGTCCCTGAGATACTTCACACCAAATTGCTCCTGTGGGGATTGGCCACAGGATTGAGTATGTGAGTCGCTTTGGATAAAAGCGTCTTAACAAGTGACTTAATGTAATGTAAGCTGCAGTATATGATGCAGGCGGGCCTCATGCTCCCTGGACCAGCAGATAACAGCTAAACGGCTCCTGACTCACATTTAATATGTTAATGTCTTGTCAATTGGTGCAATAAGACACTTTAAAAGGGGTGACAATACAAGGAAAATAATTGTAATACACTGGTAAAGGAGGGGATTTGGGCTATCTCCATAACATGTCTTGTTTCAGTGGAAAGGAAAAGCATCCACAAATCACATTCAGGTGCTTCATTTACTAACTTTTTCAATATGCATATGATTAATCTTAAATTAACCAAATGTGAGGAATAGATAATGCCTCATTTGCAAAATTGTAATTTCTTGTAATACAAAAATTGCCTCAATGCAAACAAACAATCAACGGGGAAAGTTTCATAGTGATATCTTTTAGTTCTACATTTTGACCCTACTTACTTATTTACCCTATTTACCCTATTTACTCTCCCTTTAAGAAATATAGAAAGACATGTTGGAAGTTGGCCAACAGGAAGCCATTTGCTCTCCATTGGGAAACAATTGACTTATTATTATTATTCAGTTTCACTTTCATAATTAAAAGGAAGCCACTCTAGAGAAGATACAGCAGCTAAACATGTTTTAATCCCCTTAACCTGTTAAACCCTGAGCCTGTTTTTCAGGTCTCAGGCTCGAAAATGACATGCCCAGAACAAATGACCATATCTTCACTTCTAAAAGGGGTAAATTAATAATCTTTTTTCTCAAAGCAAGGTTACATATGTGAGTTGGATGTAGAAGTGTCAGAATCAATATAGATGTTTTTATTTTAAAGTAAATTCAGATTGAACACAGTAAAAAACTGTAAATTATAGTGTCCGTCCAAAAAATAAAACATTACTTGTAGTGAAAACCACCCTTGAATGATGGGATGCTAGACTAAAAGCTTTAGGAATCCAAACTATAACATATAATAAGTACCCTGTATCAAGATTGATGCAAAACAAGTGAAATTTGACCTTTTTAGAGAGATTTAGCAAAACAAAACCACTTCTGGGGTCATTTGGGTGGATTAGCTGCCACACTAATGTTATGGTAGAAAATCCCCAGAGTGACGCATGTGGAGCAGCTGATAGCGCAGAGCAGTCCCCACCCTGCCTGTCTGCACTGATAACACGGAGCAGAGGATCAACACAAATAGTCACCATCACTCTTCAGCTTTAACCACAGAAAGATTTGTTTACTTTTACTCTCTATCCGGTTCTGCGTTTCTTCCCGTAACGTCGTTAAATTGGCGACACAATGGTTGATTAACACCTTTTACGCACACCATTGTTGCACGTTTATTAAATCCGAAGTGCTCTGCTGCAAAGTCATTGTACTTTCAGCTACAGTGAATATTTGTAAAGTTCAATGCAATAGGCTGCGATGCTGTCAAATAAAGAGAAAATGCTCATTGTAGAAATATGGGAAAGTCTGACTCCTGTGGCTGAGGAAATTGGAGCAGATGCGCTTCTCAGGTAGGTTAACACTTCGAAATATAATCTGCGTGTGAAATTAATGGAAATACATGTCATTGTATCAGCTGAGTAGTAAAATAATTGTTAGCTAACGTGGAAAACTGGACCCCTCCTCCACATAGGTCTGGTGTGTGTTCATGAATGTAAAGGCTTCCTCAAAATGTTTTATCCATTTTGTAAAACATAACAGTACGTTTGCCTTTACAATAGCCATGCCTATAATGCCAATGTCTATAATACATTATAAACATACTTGGGTACAAGGTGTTATAATCTGCTCAAAGCCCTGCATGCTTATAGTTCAAAGCATTCATTAATATTCAAATATACAAATAAGTTATTCATAAATGTTCATAATGCTTCATAACAATATAAAGTATTATTATATTAACTTATAAGGGTAAGTGCCTATGATCATTATTTTAACTGCTGGTCACTCATATCATTAGTAGTGTTTTAAAAGCTGGCAAGAAATAATCCCAGTTCCATATTCAGTGATTTAAAAAATATTCTTGATGTACAGCAAGAGGTAAATTATATGAATTGTTTTGCCTAAAAGATTGTGTGTAGTATGTAAACATCTGACATTTCCACATGAAAACGTCAGAAAACGACTAGTCCTTTATTTTTTGTTGAGTTCTTCCTCAACTCAACAAAGGTTATCAAAGGTTTTCCATTTATTTTAAACCAAGAGAAACCTGTAAAACCTTTGAATCAAAACTCATGGTATGTTCCATTCGGTCAGCGGATATGGCGTCATATCCCCTTTGAGCAATGGTCAGGTTGTATTGTCTGTCAGAAGCTGTCATTCATTTACTTTCTTCCAGTTTTAAGTAATACTTCAACAAAACACTGTTTTCAATCTTGCTTGTTTTTTAATCATTTGTTTTATCCTGATAAAGGTTTTTAGTCAGGATGTCTGGATCTTAAGTAACCTAACATCACGCTGAGAAAACGTGGGATTTGCGGGACTTCTAACAACTTGGTCAACAACCTGAAACTGCTCTATTTCATTGTTTTTCATTATTTATAAATTACTAACTCAATTTTTTCCGGAGAGCATTTAACGAATTATTGAACAAAGAAGTAATCCTTGGAGATGCAAACTTTAATGACGTCAATGGACCCAACCAAAATCTCAATGTTGCTATTGTTTTGATTCAGAGACCCCTAGTGGTAGAAAAGGTGCCTACAACGTGAAATATTGTAATACCACTAACATTCCCAATCCCTCCTCAGGATGTTTGCCTGTTTCCCGGGAAGCAAGACCTACTTCTCCCACCTGGACATCAGCCGTGGCTCGCCCCACCTGCTCTCTCACGGGAAGAAGATCGTTCTGGCTCTCGCAGAGGGATCCAAAGACATCAGCCAGCTGATCGTCACCCTCACTCCTCTGCAGATCATGCACGCCTACCAGCTCCGGATAGACCCCACCAACTTCAAGGTACCTGTGTGTTAGAAAAATATCACTCCTCACCGGCTTAAGCTTCAATAATCAGGATCCATGTATTTATGATCCTCTCAATAATGGAAGTAGTCATCACATATAGAGCATTTGGTCCAACTAGTTCCTGAACAGTGTCCTTCACATGCTGATATACAAGAGAGGGAGTTACACAGTCACAAGATGGAGGAATACCTGTTTAAAGCAGTATTCAATGTTTAGTTCAGATTAGCTAAGGCCTGCGTAAGCAATAAACATGACAGTCATATGTCTATCTCCATAGAGGCTGAATCATCATGTTAATCGTTTGAACATAGCTATCATATGTTCAACACAGTGTCTCATGAGCTTCTTCTAGGTAATCATACATCCTGTCATGTACAGCTACAGTTGGGATACCTTTGTTATCATGTGCTACTCTGATGTTGAAGGAGTACATTCACTATTTTCCCAACAGAGTGCTATTAATCAATTATACTGAGAATAATGAATGGTTCTTTATTTAATTAACAGTTGCTTATTAACAGTGATGGAGGAAATATTCAGAGCCTCAGCATAAGTACATTTAGTACTGGTTTTCAAAACATTTAACTGTGGAAGTACAATCAGGAAAATGTACTTCATGTAAAATGCAATTGTAGTCAGTACGAAAGGGTTAGGTTAGGGTTAGAGTTAGGGTTATGTTAACCCTAACCTAACTGATATATTTTATTTATTATATCACTATAATATAACTACGCATGCACTAGTGTGAAAGCAAGATATAGCTTTGGATTTCTTTAGTTGGTGGAGATATCTTTTTAACATTTGGTACAGGACTGCAGCTAATGATTGTTTTTATAGATGATTACGCTATATATCATTTTTGCTCTGCTAAATCAATAGTTTAGTTTGTAAATATTCAAAGAATTGTGGTTAATACTGTCACATTTAGCTCGGAGCCCAACGTAACAACAACAAAAAGTCCAAACTAAAACATTTTCCGTACATATCAGACTACAATTCTTTGCCTCGTTACTCCTGTGCTTGAAAATGGGAAGTGCTTAAGTATTTTCAATATAGTTTATATTTATACTCTGAACAAACTTCTCTTCTATTGATATCTAAACATGTTGCCTTGATTGTTTCTTGATTGATTTGGCCCAACTAGATTGTTTCATGACTAACAAGCCTCTCCCTTGTCTTCAGCTCTTGTCCCACTGTATGCTCGTCGCCCTGTCCTGTCTCATGCGCGATGACTTCACAGCGGTTGCACACGCAGCGATGGACAAGTACCTGTCAGCTTTCGCAGCCGTGCTCGCCGAGAAATACAGATGAGACCCAGGCCCAGTCGTGTGTTTGTAGTAGCCTATATATAAAAAACATTTATGATGTTGTATGATGTGATATATGTATATATGTGTAGCTGTTTCAATGCAATATTTTATCATTTCATATCATTTCAAACCTTTATTTAGACAGATAAATCCCATTGAGATCATTGATCTCTTTTTCAAGGGAGACCTGCTCAAGTAGTTCCACATGAAATATAAAAACATAAATAGAACAACAAAAGGACATACAGCATCATTTACATAATTATCCACATAAACAGGTACCTATAGCTTACGATTGAGTAGCATCCAACCGAGCTTTAAAAACATTTAGTGGCACCAGATTGTTCAGTTTCCATTTAATTTTCAGACTATTCCAAGACAGAGGAGCTGCGCATCTAAAAGCTGTCTTCCCTAAGACAGTCCTAGCAGTTGGCACATTTAATAAAACTACAGCATTCGATCTCAGGCAGTAGCCACTTACAATTTTCCGTGAGATCAGGGAGCAGATGTAGGATGGAAGTTTCCCTAACATGGCTTTGTATATAAAAATGTACCAGTGACTGAGCCTCCGTACAGTTAGTGAAGGCAAACCAGCCCTTGCATACAGGGTACAGTGATGGGTTAATGCTTTACAGTTTGTCACAAATCTTAGCGCGCTGTGATACGCAGCATCTAACTTGACCAGGCAATTAGCAGGTGCATTCATATACATCAGATCACCATAGTCCAACACAGGTAAAAAGGTCACAGTGACTAGCCTTTTCCTGGCCTCAAGCGAGAAACAGGACTTGTTCCTGTAGAAGAAACCTAGCCTAACCCTCAGCTTTTTAAGCAGGTTATTGACATGAAGTTTAAAAGTGAGACAATCATCACGCCAGATACCAAGGTATTTGTAACAGGTAACCACTTCAAGTTGTATTCCTTGCGTAGTTACAATATCTAGAACAGGCTCTGGTGTCTTTTTAGCTTTAGAAAAGAGCATTACCTTGGTTTTCTCAACATTTAAAAGAAGCTTTAGTTCAGAGAGCTGAGTCTGAATAATGTTAAAAACATCCTGTAATTTAACACCAGCCTCCATAATGGAGGGACCTGCACAGTACATCACGGTATCATCTGCATAAAAACGATAATAATACAAATGTGCAATTAAAATGGTCCCTGTTCTGTTGTATGACGATATAAAGTTCACGCACCAAAAAGTTGTTTTGAGTTATTATTTTACGTACACACAACATATATGTGTAATCCAACTAAAAATAATTGTAAATATTTGTTGCATCTCTTCATACTATACTAGCTTGAATGGAAGCCAATGGTGATCTGAAACAAAATGAATTCATGCATTTACAATATTATTTAGAAAACTATAAATTGACATATACTTGAACTTAAAACGTGTAAGTTATACCACAGTCCAGCATACAAGACAGTACCAGAATAGCAGCACACATTTACTGTATACTACAACAGCACCACCATTATAATAAAATGCTATCCAAACATTTAGTAGCAGATACAAAAGTCCACTGATTACAAAAATATTAAAACAATTAACTGATTTCAAGTCTATTTCGACTCCAGTCCAGTGGGTGGCGGTAATGCGTTGATTAGTCTGGCTAGTACCGATAATAAATACAACGAAGAAGAAGCCACAACAAGTTTTTAAAAAAACGGAGTAAAAGCATCGAAAACATTGTTCAAAAGTGCATTTTTCACGTATTTCTACATACACGTACGACATAAAATAGAAACTATATATCATAATTGTCTAAAAAAGGCTAATATATCGTTGTTTTGGTGTTTAGGTGAACCTTTCCAAGTTTTAGTGGCATCAACGGTAGCTTGTTCTTTTTAATGTAGCCATGTTAGTCGTTTGTTTAACATGGTGCTATAATGATATGTACTTTTCCGGGTTGTAAAAGCTCCACAGATAAGCATTTCTTTACCGAAAGACCGTGTGCTTCCCCTCTTCGGATGTTCACCAACTTCACCCGGACCCAGGTGGGCTCTACTGTCTTCACCTGACCGAAGATGGGCCTCCTACGGTCGGCTCACCGGTGAGTGCTTTTAATTTTTGGTGGTGTCGCTAAGGTAGCATTAATTTGTTGGTGTGAAAAGAAGAAGCAATGGTTGGTGTTCTACATCTTTTATGATTAGACTGCTACACCGCACTACTTTCTCAATATTGCCGCCAATCTAACCTGTTAAAGGTCCCATGTCATGGCCATTTCTACTGATCATAGTTCCATTGTTGAGGTCTACTAGAATAGATTTATATTGTGCAATTTTCCAAGCTCACATTGGTTTCTCATTTAGCATCTCTGTGTATTCACTCTCTGTCCTAAACGGCTTGTTGGAGCTCCTGCCCCTCCCTGTGAGCCCAGTGTGCTCTGATTGGTCGGGACGTTGCGAGGCTCATTGCTGCAAGGAGCGGACAGGTTTCCGGGTCGGTGATACAGCGAGACAGCGCGAAACTCATCCTGAGCACACAGAAACACTCACAGCTGAAGTAAAAATCATAAGTGTGGCTTGATATTGAGTAAGAAAAAGGTTTATAACGCTGTGAGAATGGGTCTGCGGAGAGCATTTCTCCGCCATCCCAACTCGTCTATTACCAGCGTTCAAGGAGCTCTATGCAAGTCAATGGGACTCCCTGTTAGTTAGCCAAGGGATCCTGGTGTGTGATGTGCTCCGCGGATTGGTCCATTTGGGCCAATCCAGTCATTTGTTGTTGATTTGGGAGTTCACACGTCACAGAACCCAGGAAGTAAACAATGGAAATGAGAAATCTCCAACGAGGCGTTCTGGGGCAGCATAGACAGGTATTTTCTGTGTTAGACTTGTACTCGCTACAGGGTGTACTTTGAGGGTTTGTGACTCTGCAGACCGTTTACATGCAGACAAACCTTCATAACACACAAGAGGACGGGTAATAACCAGAAAAGCATGACATGGGCCCTTTAATGTTAAAGTAATACATTTAAGTCCATTTTAAACTCTTGGTATTATATCTAAATCAGGGATGCCCAACCAGTCGATCGCGGGGAGATTCCCAGTCGATCGCGAGATGTGTCTAAAAATAGAACAACAATATTCTGTTTTATCGTTAATGTCCTGTAACATAATCTTCCTGTGCCAGAATAATGCACTTGAACGCATCAAAGCTTTGTGATTGGCCGGCGTGACCCCATATGTCGGGGCGTGGCTGGTGAGCAGTGGGCAGTGTGCACTGCACTAGTTCGCTAACGTTGTCCGTGTCAACACAGTAGTGACAGTCCGCACACACACAAGACCGCAATTATGGCAGAAGCAAAACATATATAATTCTCACTCCGAGTGGGAGGATGATTATTTTTGTATCTATTCCAATTTAAAGTCCATCTGTCTCTCATCTGCAATGCGAGCGTAGCTTTATCGAAGAAGGGTAATTTAGGAGCGGCATTTCAAAACAGTGCACAAACGCTACGAGACGGAATTCTGCCCTACGCTCCCAAAAGGGGAGGGGCCTGAAAGGACAGCTAAATGCACAGCAGTCCATTTTCACCAGGGCCAACAACAAGAGCAAGGCTGCTACCGGAGCATCTTATCGTGTCAGTCACGTTCTTGAGAAACACATGAAGTTTTTCAAAGATGGCGAAGTTGTGAAAGAAGCATTCCTGGAGGCTGCCGACGAGCTTTTTGGGGACAGTAAAAATAACAGTAGCATTTCAACAGGTTTTTGATATAATAAAAACTCAAGTTAGATACCGTTATTAATCAGCTGTAAGTTTTAGTTTGTTTGAACGTATTCATTATAATTATTGTACACAATGGTATAAGAATGCAAACATTAAGATCTGTTCTGTTTAAATTGATGATAGTCTATTATCAATTCAGGTTAAGAAACTAGTGTTGCTTGCATCCTATTTTAAAGGCATTTCTTTTTATACTCTAATAAAATGCAACAAAAAAAGGGTTTGATTCTATTAATTTTGTCTTTTTTATTGCACTTTTGCAGCAGATTCCTGTGCAGCTTCAGATCTGAGTCGTCTTATTAGTAAGCCTCATTTATACTTTTGTAGCAACACTATTTTTAAATAATGGCAAAGAAAGGGTTCAGAGTCTTTTCTTTTCTTCCTGTGTCATATGTGGCAGCACTGTTCAATGTTTCTTGAAAACATTACCCACTGTAGTGACGTGTGAATAAACTCCAACTCTGTATCAACAACACTGTTGTGTAACTTCAGTTAAATACTTGTGTGTGTGTAGATTAGAAAGAGGTAAGATAAAGGATCTGCAGTATTTTATGAAGTATTCATCGTAGAAAGGTCAGTTTTATACAAGTAGAAGTGTGTATTTACCTGGTAGTAGGCTGTCAGTAATGGCTACGCCTCTCTATTTGGACTGGTAGATCTCGGCAGACTGGCAACTTTAAAAGTAGCTCTCGGTTCAAAAAGGTTGGGCACCCCTGATCCAAATGATATGTTTTAAACAGATCTGGAAACGTGGGACCTTAAGGATTGTGTAAACAAATTTAAAGGAATCACGTCTCAGTCATGAGTATTAAGAAATACTCAAAACTGGACCCTCTGTGTGAGCTACCTACAGTTACTGTATGTATTTACCATAGTTTGCCGTACTAATTGATGTAGTTGCATTACTGTGGACAGGTAGTAAAACATATTAGTAGGAATATGTCTACCTTGTTACATTGTACTGGAAGAGTTTCCAGATTGAATATTAAATATATTATTTATTCCACTTTCATTTACAGGACTTCATATTTTCTTTTATATTAACATGAAGAGCTGAACAACTAATCCATTGTACTTCCATTTGAAAAAATATTTACTGTTTCAATTATAATAAAGTGTTTAACCGAAAATCTCTAAGGCTCATTTTAATTGATAATACTTTCAATGAATGTTTAATACTGTAATGCCTGATCTGTCTGTGGTGCTGAAATAAACGTGTTAAACATTCAAACCTTTTCTTTGGTGGTGATACAATTACTAACATTTAACACAGTAGAACATATCCTCCTGTGTTCTGGTTTCTGTGGGGGCAGTGGCTCTGGGTTGAACTGAGGTCTCCTGATCATCCTGAGGCACTGGCGGGTTGTAGCCTCTTATCTGCTTTCAAGTAAAGCCATAGCTTGTGATAGGAGTACCGCGGAATAACAAGACAGAAATGCAGCTCTTATAACACCAATAAGCTTTACAACGTTGTATTGTATTGCATTATTGGATGGGAGCCACTAAATTATCATTTCTGAATATGTTTTGATTTATTTTTTAACTAAATGTCTGATAATACACACATAATAAAAAAAATCTAGGTTAATCTTGCTGGCTTCTTCTATGTTTCCTACCCTGGTTTTCAGGTGTTAAAAAAATCCCATAAATTCTAAGTGACATTGTTAATGGTGATCTACAGGACTTTATGAAACCTGCACTCACCATGCTTAAACTCCTCGATCATGCATTTGTTTGTACTACTTTATTATTGACTCGATAGTTAGACATTAGGAGCTGCTTACATAATTATACTTTTTTAAATTTCACATCTTTAACTTGGGTTAATTCAGTGATGTCTTTATTGTAGGCAAACATTAATCTTCTTACACAAATACCGCACCTTATGTGTCTAAACATTTCTTCAGTGAGACTTTATTTTTTTATTAAGGAGAGTTCTTGACAGAAGTCAGATCTCCTTAATGGTTACCAGGAGCACAAGCTGCTGGTTTAGTGGTACTGCTTTCCCAGGGCGGACACCACGACGGCCAGGAACTTCTGGAAGGCGGCCTGTGTCTCTGCAGTGAAAGCGTTTCCCAGTTTGGCGACCACGAAGATGGTGATGCAGTCAGACAGCAACTACACCAAGAGCAAACAAACCATTAAAGAAAGTCCTTTAAAATCTGTAAGGAGTGAGAAACCTTACCTTGAAGTTGTCTGGGTCGACGTGCAGCTTCTCGGAGTGCAGGATGCTCGGCGTAGGCGGCCTCGATGTTGTCCATGTTCTTCACGCCGCGGTCCAGGCCGTGCAGCACCTTGATGCCGTGCGCTGCCACGTTGGCGTTGCCGATGATGGCCTCAGCATTGTAGAGGTTTCCAAAGCTGCCGAAGTGCCTCTGAGTCCAGGGGTAAACGATCAGACACCTGCAGGGGAGGAGGACACAGGATCGGTATGAAGCTGTATATGTCCAGGATTTTGTTTAATCTTTACTTTACAGTAAGAGAAGTAGGCTACCTGCTGAGAGCCTTGGGTCCGATGTCATCATAGTCCACGTGGGAGTAGATGCTGGTGATAATGGCGCGCTCCTGCTCGGTCCACTCAACCATGGTAGCTGTTTAATGTGTGTATAGGCTTGAAAGAAAAATAGCTTTCTTAATGCTCCTGGATCAGTGTTTATTTAAAAGTGTCCGGGCTCCCCCTCCTAAGTCAGCTGTGATAGGCTGGAGATGAAGAGGAGCAGATCAAGCGCAGTCAGGCAGTATTTATAATTCATGTTTACTGCTGTGCTATACAGTGGATGCTTTAATTTCATACTGTTTCAACCCAAATCAGTCATGTGTCATAATTTGTTAATTTATGTTTTGAATCAAATGCAATTAAATAATGTATTTGCTAAAACTAGAGCAGACAGGAGGTCGCTTTTCAAACAGTTCAACGGTTTTAATGCTGAGCTGTTTTTTGATGTACTTAAATAGCTTGCAAATATGGAGCTGTCCATGGTTCTGAGATAAACTTATAAAACATTATGATACCTTTCTTTGGTGCTGAAATAAACTAAACTAAAACAATTCAAAACTTTTAATGTAATACTTTTTCCATTCAGAACTTAAAGCCATTGTCAGGTGTCTTTTATCCAGACATAATCCAAAAATGATTATGTTAACTCAGGATAGCAAACTGCAGAAACGGGTCAAATCTGGAACAAAATGATCTACTGTGTTTTAGGAGGCCTTTCGTCATGTGATGGCATGATTTGACTTTCAAATAAACACTAAACCTCCATACAAAACATTCACAAATATTCATGCATAAATGTTACACCTTTGGACCCTGTTGTTGGGTTATGAATGAGTGAAATTGACAAGTTAATCAAAAATAAATGTTTAGCTCTTAGTTTCTTTGCAACTTAAGTTAAAAAAAAGTGGTCGCAAACTTCTAAAGTAGCTATTTGAACTGAAGATTAAGCCAAGACCTTGTTTACTTTCATAAAAGACCTACTGTACAAATGAGGCCACCTGCTGGATTTAACAAGCAGCTGCACATGTTTTCTCATGTCTAAAGATACAGAAAATTGTTCAAAATGGACTTAGAGAGTGAGTTGCATACTGTGAAGGTAAATCTGTGGTCACGGTACGGTACGGTAATCAATGAAACATTTAAAACGGAAGAAAACCTTCTCCATGTGTTCTGTCTGTGCTTTTTGAGGCAGTGGTTCTGGGTTGAAATGAGGTAAGTAAAGTCTCAGCTGGTGATAAGTTCAAGGGTCCCACGGAAACACAACACAGAAATCCACCTCAGATAACACCGAAAGGGTTACAATAAGTATTCTTTCAGTCCCTAGGAGGTCCTCAGAGTTACTCAATTTTATGTTCTGATTGTTTGATTTATTTCAATTCAAATATGTTAGATACACACTACAGTAACAGCATAATAATTTTAAAAAACATTCTTACTTTTGTTGGCTTCTCCCATGTTAACTAGCCTGGTTTTAGGTGTGAAATCACCCCATAAAGTAGAAGTGAAATTGTTATTTGTCAATGCTACAGGACTTTGTGATACATGCTGCAGGAATGAGACAAATCATGTCAGTCATGCATTGTTTTAAGTTTTCCCACGTTATCATTTACCCAATAACTTTCAACATGTTCATTTATTTTGTTATACTTTTATTTTTTTAAAGACCTTATGAGATGCTTACACGATTATAATTGTTTGAAATGTCCCACCTTTAACTTAGATGTATTGAGCCATGTCTCTTCATCTTCTAAAGAAAACATTGCCCCTCACGTTTCACAAATGAATGAACCGTCCAGTAACTCTAAACGAGGCCAAAGAATAGCCAATGTAATAACAAATCATTGAGAGTATGCCAGGCTAGGGTCACCTCAGTACCAAACCTTGGTCTATGATGGGTGCGTAATTACGCACGAAAAAATTGCGACAACAAACTAAAGAACTTTTTTCTTCAGTGAGACTTTATTTTTTTATTAAGGAGAGTTCTTGACAGAAGTCAGATCTCCTTAATGGTTACCAGGAGCACAAGCTGCTGGTTTAGTGGTACTGCTTTCCCAGGGCGGACATCACGGCGCCCAGGAACTTCTGGAAGGTGGCCTGTGTCTCTGCAGTGAAAGCGCTTCCCAGTTTGGCGGCCAAAACGATGGTGATGCAGTCAGACAGCAACTACACCAAGAGCAAACAAACCATTAAAGAAAGTCCTTTCAAATCTGTACAACCTGAGTGTGTAAGGAGTGAGAAACCTTACCTTGAAGTTGTCGGGGTCGACGTGCAGCTTCTCGGAGTGCAGGCTGCTCAGATCGGCGTAGGCGGCCTCGATGTTGTCCATTTTCTTCAGGCCGAGGTCCAGGCCGTGCAGCACCTTGATGCCGTGCTCTGCCACCTTGGCGTTGCCGATGATGGCCGCAGCATTGTAGAGGTTTCCAAAGCCACTGAAGTACCTCTGAGTCCAGGGGTAAACGATCAGACACCTGCAGGGGAAGAGGACACAGGATCAGTAAGAAGATTAGGTTGTCCAGGATTTGTTTATACTTTACATTTAGAGAAGTTTCCCGACCTGCTGAGAGCCTTGGGTCCGATGTCATCATAGTCCAAGTGGGAGAAGATGTCGGTGATAGTGGCTTTCTCGGTTTTGGTCCAGTTAACCATGGTGGCTGATGTTTAATGGGTGTTTAGGCTTGAAAGAAAACGAGCTTTCTTAATGCTCCTTAAGCTCGATCAGCGTTTATTTAAATGTCTCCGGGCTCCCCCCCCTGAGGGAGAAGTCAGTTGTGATAGGCTGGAGATGGAGAGGCAAAGATAACCCGCAGCCTCCCCTGCAGAAGCTTCTGGAATATTTTTGAACTGATAAGGATTTCGTAATAGAATGACATCGTCTTTTGAGGCACAGCTGCCTCAATATGGATAACGTGTGTCAGCCTTAAGAAACAAAAGTTAATTTGGCAATTTGTAGAAGCGGTTTGAGGCAAGTCAGAAAACTTCTGAGTGTGAAGGAAACATGTTGCAAGTTTGCTTAATTTATTTAGTCTGGAATTAATATTCTTGCACATTAAACTATTTTTTTATTTTAGTTTGATTTCCCAGTTTTCAAGATGTTCACTATATGATAATATTCCCACAGTTTGGTTCTCCTCCTTTTACCTCATTTAACCGGCAGAGTTTCAGCTCTCATGGCATTTATTGAACCAAAATGTACTTATTTTGGCTCTTATTTTATATTTCACATTTGTACAGTTTTTGAGTGTTATTTAGGGACATGATAATGAAGTCGTTATAGGTGATTATTTATTATAACACCCATGTTTCGTAAAAATGTGGTGATGTTTTGAAAGAAACTGCATGTAAACGTATTAATGGACAATGTACCTTCTGTGCAGACACACATACCAGGGTTCTTCCGGTCATTAAAAACCTGGAAAAGTCATGGAAATTCAAAATGCTAATTCCAGGAAAAGTTATGGAAAACAATATTTTTAGATTTTATCTAATCGCCGAAATAGTAATACTATAATGATAAATACTGTATCGTATAGTAATGAAACGTAAAATGGCATTTAACTGTCTAGGTATTTGAGTTGCTTTAGCGCGTAGAAGCTAGTAAGCCTACTATTTGATTTGTTTTAGATAGGCACGACATGTTTCATATGCAGACCTTATTTTCCTGTTCCATGTTAAAATAAACCATTTTCCGTGGTACCGCTGAGAAAGAGTAATTTGTTTGGTCATGGAAAATTAGGTAAAGGTCATGGAGAAGTCGTTGAAAATCATTGGTGAAAAAGTGTATGAATCCTGACACACATGCATGTTTTTACTTCAGCGACATAATCAACTGCTTAGATACAACACAGGCATTTAAAAACAAGTGCAACATCGGATAAGTTATAACCTAATTTGTGTTTATTACACTTAATTTCTAATGCCACTGAATTTGCAAAGCAGTCCAAAAGGGTTGATGTCAGAGTGTTTATCTTTGAAGGCACGCGCCTGTTATCTCCAGCAGCGCCCCCCCCTCCACCCTCTGCCACCTTGTGCCAAACTTCATATTAGTCTTGATTATAAAGGGCGTTGATGATAAAATTCCACGAGCTCCATTTCCGAGAAATAAAGTAATGGCCTCAGCAAAACAAATTATATAAATACTTTTTAAAAGGCTACATTTGAAATAAAACGAATTTTAAATCAATATATCATGTAACTTATTCATCTTTAAGCGTAATACTACAACCGCAATGACTATCTATATTTCTTTCATTTTTAGGAAGTGATTCAGTGCGGCTAGCTTTAGGAAAATGTAGTTTACGTTAGTGACAAATAAAGAACATGCATGCATTGATGTATCTGATTTGTTGAAACTGGGATGTTTGAATGAAACGTGTTCTTGCTTATTATGCAACCCAACTGTTTATAATAATAATAAAAAGAAAATGGGTACTAGTCGAGGGCCGGACTGGTTCAAAGTTTATTGCAGAACTTATTGAAATGAACTTACTGCACATATTAAACCTGGAACTAACAAAGCTTAAATTATTGCCTATAAAAACAACATTAAACATTAAATAATCAGATGCATTCATTTCTTATGGCTCTATCTGCAGAGTCATTTCTTATGAGTACATTTTTCCTCAGGCCAACAACAGCTTCAAAAAACTATTTCCCTCAAAGAACAAACCAAACATGCCCTGTTGTCGTGAGAGAGAAAGTGCAGAAGGAAACATCCATTAAACTCAGGTTGCTGCTCTGTGATGCTAGTTCAAGCAGATACTTGGCATCTCATCTTGGGTGCAAGGTCATCAATGTTTGGGCTCAGGCTCTGAGCTGAGGAGACGCTCAGGATGGAGTGAAGGTGTGCGACGTGCGTGCATATACCGACGGGCCTGATTTGGCCCCGGGGCCTTGAGTTTGACACATGTGTGTTAGAGCAGTGTTTTTCAAAGTGGGGGCCCCGACCCCCCGGGGGGCCGCCAGGGGGCGCCAGGGGGGTCACGCAAAGTTTGACGGAAAGGGGAATTTTTTTTTTTTTTAAAGTTACATTTTTTTCTTTTTTATATGTTATTAATAACTGCATATCTCTATGTGTCCTCCTTTGATGCCAATCTTTTAAGATTTTTTATTTATTAATATATTTTATTTTTATTTTTAAATCACACGACCGCCCTTCAAGCCATCAGAATCGAGCTGCCGCTACTGAGAGTGAAACTGAGTAACTGCTCAGCTTTAGGAGCAAGTGAGAGCTAGTGAATATTTCGCTCTGCAGCTGGATGAGAGCACGGATGTATCAAATATTGTTGTTTATATATATGAATATAAATATGTTTATTTTTAATATTACTGTTGAATATTATATATAATATTATTGAGACATAAGTAGCTTTCAAAAATGCAAAAAATATATGTTAATTGTTCATATTACTGTTCAAAATTATATAATATTATAAAGACAGAAATCACTTTAAAAATATGTTTACTGTTGATATTACTGTTTAATATTGTGTTAAGAATGTTTATAACAGAACACACAATGAATGTAATGAATTACAAACAAAAGATAAATACAAAAAATGTTTAGAAGAATAACTGATTATTAATTATTAATACAAATAAATAATAAGAAAATATATTAAGCTGTATGACTAATTTGTCATATTCTCCATCATAATGTACTCATCATTTATAAAAACTAATTGCAACAGGGGGGTCCCCGCCAGAGGATAATGCTATATGGGGGTCCTTGGCATGGCAACGTTTGGGAACCCCTAGAGGATCTTAATGGCCGTGAAAGTTTATCAATACATGATGTTAATAAAAGTACATGTTATTAATCCACACTGGGGTTTCCTTCTGAAGTTTTGCATTTTGTTTTTAGTTAAATTGCCCAAAACCAGAGCAAGAATGTCCCAAAACTTTGAATGATAATAGAAAAATTACTTTATTGATGGGAACTTCAACTCTCTCAGGAAATAGCCTACATAATGCACACTTTGATATCATGCTGAAAGATATGTGCCAACAAAATCCATTCACATCACACCAAGGTTTGGATGTCTTGAGCGTACTTTTTTTTTTACACGTTTATTTACGCGTAAATTAAGCATGTGCAAAAAAGAAACTGTCTTTACTGAAAAATCTTCATTTCTGATTAATATGATGTACTGTAAGAAAACAGATATCTTTGTTTTGAAATGTCACTCATATGTTGCACTTAACTTGTGGCTTGAAACGCCACACTGGTGGGAGAAGTCTCTCACTGGGGAGTAAACACTGCGACCTGAGATGCTCCTCAGAGAGAAACTCTATTCACCAGACTCTTTTGTCATTTCATGCCCACGTAAATGGTCACATATTGGTGTCAACTGATGCCCAGACTGACCAGCTGATACCGCTGTCCGGCTGGCATCAGGCCACCTGCGGGTCGATCTGTCCGGGAGGAAGGCTCCGATATGAGTCAGGCGGGGTGGGCTCAGTGTGGGTGTGACCTGATCGAAATTGCATTTAAAAAGGAACTCCAAACCCTCAGAGGTCAGGAAGAAATAAGCAAGCAAGATGAGTCTCTCCGACAAAGACAAGGCAGCAGTCAGGGCTCTGTGGAGCACGATCAGCAAGTCAAGTGATGCGATTGGAAACGATGCTCTGAGCAGGTGAGTGCATCCGGTTTATATCGGAGTTTGTTTTATTTTATATATTTTACTACGTGTTTTATTACATGTGTGATTATATAAAATACTATTAAATAGTTCTTAAATATTTCTTTTTATTCGGTGCTTGAATAATTTACTAGTGTAAATGTGGGGTCTTTAAGTGTCTTTATTTATCTTTAAAAACACAGTAATGGCATTACATTTAAGGACGCTTAAACCGTTAAATTACATTAGATGCATGGCAGCAAATACACTCTAAATGTAAGAATGATCTATTCAAATATGAATGCTATTACATTAGTGCTATATATACAGAAAAAATACCTTTAAAGTAAAAACATCATCTAGAGTTCGTGAAGTTATTTGTCATTGGTTTGCTTTACGCTCAGTGTTAAGCTCTCCACCACCTAACGCCCTCTCCACCCCCACAGGATGATCGTCGTCTATCCGCAGACCAAGATCTACTTCTCCCACTGGCCAGAGGTGATCCCCGGCTCTATTCACATTAAGGAGCATGGCAAGAAGGTGATGGGTGGAATCGAGCTGGCTGTGTCCAAGATTGACGACCTGAAAACTGGTCTGTTTGAGCTCAGCGAGCAGCACGCCTTCAAGCTGCGAGTGGACCCGGGCAACTTCAAGGTGAGACATTAACATCGTGAAAACAATGACATCATGATATAACATCTGTGCTGAGGTGATCTTTTTAACATCACTGTGAGGTTTGGATTGCTTGTCCGCGCTTTTACGCACATGTAGAGCTTACGTGTTAATTACGAATGTGTGCTGCTGTTGTATTCAGCATGATTTTCAGCGACACGGGAATTAAGTAAAAAATAACAACTCTTCTGTTACAGTGAAATTAAATGTGGTTTTATGATTTTTTTCAATTTGCTTTTCAATTGTTTCCCTGCAGATCCTGAACCACTGCATCCTGGTGGTGATCGCCACCATGTTCCCGAAGGAATTCACCCCCGAGGCCCACGTCTCCCTGGATAAATTCCTCTCTGGAGTGGCCCTGGCTCTCGCTGAGAGATACCGCTAAACTGCACGCGGAGGGAAATGTCACATGCAGGCCATCCTTTCACTCATTGTGAACAATTAGAGAATAAACTGCATGCCGCTCAAAATTGGCTTTGTGTCTTTCATGTCTTCTGAAATGTGTCTTTTAATTCATACAATACTTTATTTCTTGCAAGAGAATAAATGAAGAGAGCGTCTACATGTTTTGTTCTTTATTTCATAAAATCCACATGGTTTTCAATTCATACAGTTTGACACAAAAGGAAGGGACAGGGTTAGCAGGTTTATCATCACCTGCTGCAATACACACACAATAGATGCTGTTATGTTTTCATAACCACTCTTAATTTACTGTCACCCAGAATGAGCCTGAAACAGAAGAGAGGCACCATGAGTTATAATAATATGAATAACACACTTTATAATAACAATACAAATATAATAAAATAAATAGTCAAATGCACGAATAACTAAAGAAAATAATAATAAATAATATCAATACAAATACTAATAACAAATAATGACATTAATAATGATTTATTATTATTATAAAATAAATAAATAGTCAAAATAATAATAATAACATTTAATAATAATTATAGTTTGATTACTTATTTATTTAATAAAAATACGTTTTATTATTAAATAAATACAAACATAAATACTAAATAATAATATATAATAATTATTACATTAATATTAATAATAATGATTTTTTTTTTACAGTTACATCAGTGCTTTAACATAAAAGTAAAACTCTTTGAACACTAATCCAGCAACTAAGCAGACTTTAAAACAAAATAAACTAACTTATGAAGTATTATTTATTAATTGAATTATGTTATTGTATCAAGCCGCCTCTCTCACCTGAGCAGAGCGGCGGCCACCAGGCCTCCTCCGATGGGTCCCACCCAGTAAACCCAGTGGTAAACCCAATAGTTTGTCATCACAGCCGGACCGAACGCTCGGGCCGGGTTCAGACACGTCCCCGAAACATCGCCCCTGCAACCCACAGCACAGAAACAATATTTGTTATTAATGCCAGTTGCTTAATTTGTTCAAACCTAAACATTTCTTATGACTGTAGCAGCAGAAATTATATAACGTTTAATCACCATTGTTTAATTCATGATAATGTGGTTATCTAATATTAGTAAATACAGCCAGAGATGGAATTTCATACTTTCACCATTTGAGATGTTATGGTTGAACGGTAAGAAATATTACATTAAAAAAATTGGATAACAACAGTGGAAGCTAAATTAATTTAGCTACATTGACTTGTATTTAATTCAGATTCTGCCAGTGTAGATTCAAGTATTTTCCAATTGATTGAGAAATGTCATTATTTTAGTAATTATGTTCAAATAATAATTCAAATTTTGAATTACCCTTATTTTGAAATAACTTGTGAGGGAAATTTGTAAAAACAATACTGATTTAATTATGAAGAGAGCTCACTACCAACTTGAGTGCTTAAGAAACGTATAAATGTCAATGTCTGCCACTTTTAATAATTCAAGTATTTTCATTTTGGGGACGCTTTTATTCAGTTTGAATTAAATGCCAATTATTATCAGTGGGCTCCTCCCTGCACGCTGTAAAGTTGGATCATAAACCTAGAAAGTGGCAACCAACAAGGAGCTGATAACTGTCACGCATGAATAATTAACAGGGTGTCTCAATAAACTGCTAACACATGTTTTGGTCATCGCCCTCTTATCTCACCCTGCTAGCACGTTGATGATGACGGTGCAGCCCACCAGGAAGGGGGCCAGTGGGGTTTTGGTCTTCTGGTTGACAGCCACCAGCAGCACCACCATTGTGATCAGGCAGGTCATGGCCACCTCCCCAAAGATGGCTCCGAACAGCTGGCTCTCCGACTTCAGGATGTCAAACGCTGCTCCTGTGGCGTTGAGGTAACGGTCTGCAGGGACCATCATCTGGGAGAGAAGATTCACGATTTCTTTAGTTGGCTTTTCAGTGTGCTCAAACATGCATCCTTTCAGACAGCCTGGTCTTTTAAAAAGTGCATTCCCATGTTACATTTCCCCTTAAGCTTTTAGGGAAAACACATATGCAGTGTAATCCAAACAGGCAAGGAGTAAAATCTTTATATTAACCAGCTAAAAAGCTCCCAGCAGAAATATATGGAAGACTTTAAATGCCCAAAGTATAAAATATAAGGTAAAGTCTTGTGTGCATATCCGTGTCACAGTCCACTTTCATGACATTTTTAAGAGCCCAATATCTTAGAACATTTTACACCCACAAAAAAAACTGCATTGTCAAATAAATTGATATTAATAAGCTTAAGAAATATTCCAGCAAAAGAAATATGGAAGATTTAAGATGCCCAAAGTAGAAGAAACTAAGGGAAAGTGTTGTTTGCATAACCTGTGTCATTTCAATGAAAATGTTTCAAAGGACACGTTTTAAAGCGAACCATGAGGTTCAACAAAAAAGATCAAGTCGTTTTTGTTGTGTTTGTTTTAATCTATAAATCAATCCTTAGAAAAAAAAGCAGTTTCCTCGAAGCATTTCGGATGTAAGGGAACATCATTGTGTAGAAGACAGAGTTGTTTCAGAGTATTTCACCTTTATAAGTTGATTAACTTTCAACTGACCTTGGCCATTCCCGCTCCCAGCACTCCTCCAATCAGCTGGCTGGCCAGGTACGGCCCCACCATCATCAGCTCCATGCCTCCACACAGGTAGATGGCAATGGTGAAGGGAGGGTTGAAATGGGAGCCACTAGAGAAGGAGAAGCAGCACAGATTTTGGTGCCCATACTTCTTTGCTTTTACTTGAGTACAGAAGTTTAGTCAGTACTTCTACTTTTATCAGAAATTTTTTAAACACGAGTATCTGTACTTCTACTTGAGTAAAGGATCAGTGTACTTTTGCCATCTCTGGTTATTACTAGTCTTGACACCTTTACCTGATGTTATCCATGACCGCCACCATCACAGCCACAGCCAGTCCGTGCACGAGGGCCGGCTGCAGGCGTCCAGCCGCCGGAACGTTCTCAATGACGGACACACAGCCCACAAAAACAAAGAACATGGTCCCGATGATCTCGGCGAGGCAAGGCTGGAACAGAGTCTCGTATTTGTTTGGAGGTTTGGGCGCTGTTGGCTTCTTCCCCTTCTCCATCAGAGCGCAGTCTGTGTCCTCCATTTCCATTTTCTCTCCCATTGCTGCTCGTTGTATTTCTAAAAGACTCTTGCACCTGGCCCAGCCTGCAGACTAAGTCGAGGTGTTGGGCTTATTTATATACATCTGGCACACACTGGGATTGGGATTGAGAGAGAGAGAGAGAGAGAGAGAGAGAGAGAGAGAGAGAGAGAGAGAGAGAGAGAGAGAGAGAGAGAGAGAGAGAGAGAGAGAGAGAGAGAGAGAGAGTCCTCTCCAGTCAGACTGAGAGGCTGATACTACAGCTCAGTGAGGTAAAGGACTCTGAGTGTTTAGATAGTTCACTTTAGTCTAAGTTCAAACGGTTTGGTCACAATTTATGTAAACACATATTTCCAAGGCACTCCTTTATAATTATTGGGATAAACAGGTTTTAAATCATTCCAATGTATACTATAGGACAGTAACCAAAAATATCCTTTAAAACTGGAGAGATAAAAAAAATGCATAAATAAATAAATGTTAAGGTAAAATAAGATATGAATGAACAACACAAATAAAATAAGTTACATTCATTTGTTATTGGCTATGGTAGGTTATTGGTTATGTTCACATACTTATTTGATTACATCCACTTGTCTAAGATGACATCAGAGACTTTTGACCCAAACCCAGCTGTTGACTTGTGGATGCAAGCAGCTAATCACAGACTCAACCAGAGAGAAAGAAGTAGGCCTACATCATCAGCTACCATGTCTGACAGAGAGGAAGACAGTGAGGAGAACAGTCAGGAGGGTAGTGATGACAGCTTGTAGGATTACTGGTCGTGCTAATGTTGTCTTGTGTTCACCTCTGCATGTGTGTTCTGTGTTCACCTCTGCATGTGTGTTCAGTGCCGTGTGTCTGGCAAATAAAGTCAAGACCCCCTCAAAAGTTACAGTTTATTTCATTTTAAGGATGAGCACCAAGCAACATCTCCAGGTGCTCCTTTGAGAACCAGGGCAAAAAAGTTATGTGCACCCCTGGTTATAAAACATCAAAGGTGTTAGTAATTTCAAGATTCGTAGTATTGGCCGCCGCCCTAAATAAGTACTTTAACACCAGGCCAGGTGATCCAGTCCACAGGTGATAAGGTTCAAAACAAGACACAGCCTGTTTCAAAGTCAACTTGGGCCAGTGGGGTCATGAAGGTGGCATCTTTCAACGTCATAATTTTGGATGCAGGTATAAAAAGAGTAATTGTGGCCTATATAGATAAGATATAAGTGGAAATTAGACTTCGCACTAAGCAATATGGATCAGTGCCTTTGTGCACTCCATAATCTTGCCTCAAGTACATTCACCAATACATTTAATTTACTTAAAGATCAGAGAAACTTGCATATTTCTCCTACTCTATACAGCATTACAAATCAGAGGGAAATGTTTGGATTTTCCATTCCACTACATTTATCAAAGAGCTATAGCTAGAGACACTTAACAGATTTAATCTTTGTTAAACATTAAGTTGGTGAAACTAAACAACAACGCACCGACAGAAGTCTGGCTTTTTAGCTTAGCGTTGGTATTGCCCAGTATCCTAACAGGCCTTATAATGCTCATTTTCAGGTTTCAGATGTGTATGTAGTGTCTCTACTGTGACATGTCTCCATGCTTTAAAGGTCACCTATTATGTGAAATCCACTTCTTCATGTCTCTTCTACATCAACATGTGTCCCCTCCTCTGTTTAAAGAGACTCTGAAAGTTTCAGGAACAAAGATTCTCTCTCTCTTTTTGTCCTGATCCATTTCTATAAAAACCTGTCTGAAAATGAGCTGATCAGATTTTGGCCACTTTATGATGTCATAACGATGTTTTGGCTTGAGTAACCATTAGCCAATCAGCAACCAAGGTGCTGTAGTCCTATTCAGCCACTTGGTAACAACCATCGTTTTTCAGACACGTCAACTCTTCAGAAATCACCAGTGGGGTCACTGTCGATGGATTTAATGTCGTAGAACAAACCGTGATCCGTCTCTTCAATGTGTTTCAACCACAGACCTTAGTTCCAGATATTTTCCAAAACCCTATGGAGAGATTGAATTGCTTTTTTGTCGAAGGAACTGGAAGTGGTAAAAAAAAAAAACTTTGCCATTTCTATATGTGATTGTTACATCCCTGCACCTACAAATAGATATAAGGGGTGTGTATGGTATGCAAAATGTAAATGATCTATCTTTATCATAAGTTTTTAAATGTATTGATTTTTAAAAGCTTTTTATTCCACTGTGATTCAGTTGATCTGAGGGGACCAGTTTATGATTAATCTAGATTTATTACAGTCAAGTCTTGTCCTTGTACTGTATTTTCAGTAATCAAGCTATCAAAGAATGGTTTTCCATGGAGGACTCTGACCCAAACTTGAGTACAAAAATACTGTTAATAAGTAACAGAAAGAGTGATCATTTGTATGAAGTTTATTATCAAATATCCCGGGACGTTTTCCAGCTTTCATCGCACCTGTGAAGTCTGAGTGAGGACAAGCTATCGGATCACAATCGCATCATCAAACACTTTATTGCATCTTGAAATACAAACATGTCTTTCAGTCAGAGCCAACAGTCATGGCCGGTTCAAGGACAAATACATTTGCACACATTTTGCTGACAAATGTAAATATATTACAGTCAATGTATTAATTGTGTGTGAAAATCCAAGTTGAAATAAGATGTTAATAAGGTTGAACAGAATGTCCTTTGTCTTCCTCTTCAATAAATTACACTTTTACTTCAACCAAACTCGGGTCACCTGGTCACCAAGCAGCAACCTGCAAAAGAGTGATACAAGCAATTATTGGTCATTCACAACAACACTGAGAATTATTTACTATTTTGTTATGAACATGGATCATTTACTGAATGGCCAATCTGGCAGAGAAAACATGCCATAAAAAAACACACCAAACCACAATAAGATGCTAAATGACTCCACAGAGACTCAAAATGCTCACAAAGCTACAATATGATTACCAATGGCAAACAAATGTCCACAGAAGGAAGCAAAACTACTACAAAATCATGCAAAAACAACCAAAAAGACACACACCACTAAAGACACAGGATGTGAAGTGTGTCTATGGGGGGCTAATTGCTGATATCCCACTACCTATTCCCCCTTTTGGCCCTCTTGCTCGGACCACTTCTACAAACGTGGCCTTCATTTTGATCTCAACTACAAAACTACAAAAATGTGTGACTGCATCTTGCTTGATTGCAAAGACAATGAGGTGACACAATCTGTGCAGTGACAGTTAGGCAGAAAGCCAAAATATAAAAAACTCAGACATTTTTGAAAAAATACCCACAAAATGACTTAAAACAACCACAAAATGATACGAGTTGCCAACAAAGACACTTTAAATGCCCTTAAAATGAAGCAAATCGGTTACCAGTGCCATCAATGATCCCCTTTTTACCCACGGCCTTCATTTTGATCTCTACCACCTGCAGAAATGTGTGACTGCACGGTTGCAAGTTATCCGGGGGACATCATTTGTGCAAATACAGAAAGGCGGTAATATAATAATCTAAAAAAGAGAATACACAGATACTAAAATTGCCCTCAAAAAAACATTAAAATAACCACAAAATGACTGCAATTGTTGCACCAATTTCAGTCTTGGTGTCTTTTACAGTACATGTCTGTGCCCATCGTCTCATCACCCGTCCAGGGTTAAAATGAATATTTAAAAGTTAGTTAAAGCTTGACTACATTTATAAAGGTGGGTAGGTTTAGAAGGTCAGACTGTAGTAAAGCTCTGTGGGTGGATCTACAGGAGGTCCGTTTTTGTGTCTGTGTTAGGTGAGACTGAAGTCCAGTGGAAAAGGAGGGATGTTATAAACTCCTTACTAAGTGTATTGTGTAATCAAGATCAACTAGGGGGCTGTCAGGTTCAATCCAGCCTCTTATCTATATACTCCTGTCTATCTGAACAAGACACTATGACCTAGGGCTGTGCGATTATGGCAAAAATCATAATCACGATTATTTGGGTCAATAATTGATATCACGATTATTTTGACGATTATTCATTGACCATTTATTGAACTTTAAAACAAATAATATTTTACCAATAAACAAGATCAACAAATATGTTGGAGCGCACTTCCAAAACCATACTAAACATATATTATTAATATGATAAATAAAAATAAATTAGACCAAAATAAATTAAATCAAATGTGTTGCAGTGCACTGTCACAACCTACTGAACACTCCTTAACATATAGCCAACATTTTGGTAAAACATATTCATTATTCCACTCAGTTAAACGTTGAAGGCTGGCCAACCGTCATGGTCCAGAAGTAACAGGAAATAAATGTTGAACTACAATTTAAGACCAAATAAAAATGTTTAGGCCACCATGGCAAATGCTGGTAGGGCTGCTCATGTCATCTCTTAAAGATTTTTTGCAAGAAACAACAGCCTGTTTACATGGTCTGGTTTCAGAGATGAGCGCAGGTAGGTGACGATATTGCCACCTGTACTGAAGACCCTCAGCCACGCCCCGACACATGGGGTGACGCCGGCCAATCACAAAGCTTTGATGCGTTCAAGTGCATTATTCTGGCACAGGAAGATTATGTTACAGGACATAAAACAGAATATTGTTGTTCTATTTTTAGACACATCTCGCGATCGACTGGTTGGGCACCCCTGGGCTAGACCATAGGTCCGTTGTGGTGGCAAAGTAGCCAGCTGAAGCCACATCTCTCTCAACTTCCCCACGGCATTTGTCATATAGTGCAGGCAGCGCAGACCTGCTGAAATAATACCGAGACGGCATCGCGTAACGCTTGTCCAACGTGTTGACAAGTTGCTTAAAGAGCCTGTGACAGCATCCCAACAACTGTTGTGAAATGAAATATTGGGCTACTAGTAATATCGAACCGTCAGTTTAAAAAAGAAAAAGCGATACCGTTCCGTTAAATATCAATAATTTCGAACATCGCGGGGAAATTCCTCCGACTCATTTTGAAGTTTTGGGGGAAGCCGGAAGTGACGTCAATGCGGGAACGCTTCACTGTGCGGCGAGAGAGCCAAACACAGACAAAGTGTGTTGTCATGCGTAGAAATGGTGAATTACTGAGTTTAGACACGGTAATAACGTTGTAATGAAGTTGACTACAGTATATTCATATTTGTCAGTGCTTTCATGTCAATTCGGCGAACATAAACATAAATGATCGTGGTGAAGATGATGATTACATTAGGATTACAAATCGGTAGTGAGAGCTACTGAATTTCCTCCCGTCGGATGTGATATAAAAACAAATCGATTATTTTTGTAGTTGTAAACTCAAGTGGATGAAACTACATGTATTAGTGCTTTCATGTCAATTCGGCGAACATATGATAGATTAAATGATCGTGAGAATGATGATTAAAAATAGTTTGTTTCTGCATTTCCTGATGAGAAAACAAACCGATGCTTTTTGTAGTTGTAGTACACCAACATGGATTAAACGTGTGGTTTTTTTACCACAATGTTGGGGAAATTAATGGATAAAATGCACGGATTATTATTATTATTATTCCCACTCCGATCGGGACACTAGCTCCACCGTTACCCCGCAGCGAGGCTCCCCCGTTGACAGTTTACGTGGGCTGGGTGCAGTGAATCAGGACGAATCCCGATGGGCCGGTACCGAAGTGGGCCGGTCGGATAAGTCACTAGCACATCCCCCATAGGCGGCGCGTGAGGCTCAGGTTTGGGAAGGCTAAATAACTTTTTTTACCTGACGCTGCCCGCCTCCGTCGTCTATAGAAAAGAGATCAACTCAGTGTGCGGAGTTTAAATCTCTCAAGTCATATTACAGGAGAAAGGAAATACAGTTTAAACTGCCGTATGCAGAGAAGACGCCGACGTGTCGCACTTATCATTCATATTACATCATCAATCAGATCATCGATCATATAATATCATAATATATCATATATTTCCTTATCTGAGTCAGCTTCTCCAGCCGTATCTGGCCGTGCAACACTCACAGTGTCACATACTGTATGCAGAAGTATTATTTTAAGCAACACATTATGTTGACGAAACACTCGAGTCAAATGTAATTAAAGTCAGATTTTAGACGTGAACGCGCTCTCAGCTGGAGAGAGAAACCCTGGCTTGATTTACCGAGTTGATAACCAGCGTCGTATGACCGCTTAGCGAGATCTCGTTTGTTAGTTTGTTGTTGTTAGTTTGTTTGTTACTCAAACATATCCAGGGTATGTTGAACTGGCTTCGTAGTACAGCCTGTAGCGCTGCTGCCACCTGTGCCCTGTACTGTACAGGGCACAGGTGCAGGGGCGGATCTACCGGGGTGGCATGGGGTGGCAACTGCCACCCTAAACAATAGCCTTGCCACCCCAGCTGCCACCCCAGTTGGCATCTTTGTTTTGAAAGAAAAGTTGTGGCTCATCGGACATTTATGAGAGAAAATCTCTAATGTCCGAGTGCAAATGAATGCAGCACAAGACGCGAGTCTTGTAACCCCTCCCCCGGCCCTGGCGCGAGACTGGAAATATGATCGAGAAGCATTTCGGACCCAAGTAGACGGAAGGAATTAGGTATTTGCGATCTACAATTACAGAGAAGAGAATGTCAAGTTTGGCTGTACTCAGCATTGAATCAAAACGCACTAAAGCTTTGGATCTTAATACGTTTGTGAGGCGTTTTGCTGAACAAAATAGTAATCGCCGCATTCAGCTGTAATAGACATGCCAACTTGATGCTCTGCTCACGGATGACTCGATGAGCATAACAAACTGTTAAGATGATGACCTTGTATGCGTGTGTATATTTTTTTTCTTTGAGGGGGTCTGCCCCCAAAAAACTGTTTTAAGTCCTGAGAAAGTAAAATCAGACGGTGTGTAAAACGACACTGCCCAGCCAACAGAAAGTAACCACTTTGATTTAACCAGGCCAGTAGACAAGGACTTTCCACTGGATAATAACTTACTGCAGCGATGTATATGTTTTAGCTGAATACACGTTTTTTTTTTTTAACCCTAACTGATGCAGTTAGTCACTTTTTTAATATTTGTTCTTTCTGATGTAAAGTCAAGGTTGTAACTGTATATCAATAATGATATAATTACTTGTTTTTCAAATTTGAAGGAGGGTGAGCAAGCATCTTGATGAACATTCATCATTAACTCCTCCAAAAAATGTGAATCATAAAAGGGATTGACAGCTGATAGGAATAATATGATTGTTAATAGTATCATATTCATTCAGACAAACATCGATGAGACAGTTAATGAATGTACTTATTGCAGCAGTCTTCATAGATTTGGTACCCCTGCTGGTCTAAGAACAAACTCATTCAGTTATTGTTCAGTTAAAATTCATTAAATTACGTCTGCCACCTTATATATTTATATGTAAGGCTTTACTGATGTGCCACAATAATATCACCTAATGTCATTGAGTTAAAATATTAATATTGTGGCTTTCCAAGTTAACATTGATTGTAGGGGTGTAACGGTTCACAAACATTTCGGTTCGGTTCGTACCTCGTTTTTTAGGTCACGGTTCGGTTCGGTACGTTTTCGGTACAGCAGAAAAAATTATCACAAAACATTAAAAAAAATATTTATTTTTTAAATTATTATTAAACTGTGAATATTCACTCAAATAAATACAAAATATAATAAAATAAACATTAAGGTGCAGCATTTCGATGAACTGAAATAATCTGTATTTGAACTGTACTGTACTAGTACCTAAGCAGCCAGCTTGACATTAGGACTTGCTTGTCATTGTATTTTCATGTTTTTTTAAAGAAAAATTAACTTGTCCACATTGCTTGCCGAAAGGGCAGATCTGCTGGCACTAACAATGTCTCCTGCTGTGGAGAACACCCTCTCGCTAGGGACAGAGGTAGCAGATACAGCCAGGTAGCGCTTTGCTAACATGGCAACATAAGGATATTTGGCGTTTGTAATAGCTTTGGCTCGGTCTGAACTTGTTGCGAGTGGTGGAGGCTTAAATGCTAGTGGGAGTTGGGTTTGCACTTCAGTCTTTTTTCTTTTGGTACCGGTGATATTCACGTTTGGGTGATGCCTTTTCAAATGAGTGTGCAAGTTTGATGTATTGCCAGCCGCGTAACCAATGTTAGTTGAACAATCCCGACAAACAGCTTTGGTTCAGTCCACCTGTCTTTGTCCGTCATCCTTGTACGTAACTGCGAAACCAAAATGTTCCCAAACTGGAGACTTCAATGATGCTGGAGGATTTTCGAGCTCAACTTTATTTGCGTTCGCCATTTCCTCAAATTACTGACTACATTTGAACGCATCCCTTTGACCAGCTCTCATAGTATGCCTCTCGTCCAATGAAATGACTTGGTCGCTCTATGATATATATACCTAAGATTACTTCCAGAAAGTTGTTCATGTTCTCAATTTTTTACATAACGTTATATTCGTTCGGTACCCTTCGGTTCACACGTGTACCGAACCGAAGGGCCCGTACCGAATAATTTCAGTACGGGTACGTGTACCGTTACACTGCGATTTAAATCAGCATATACTTCTGCCAGGGGATGCCACCCCTCAAAATCTCCTGCCACCCTCTTGCCACCCCATGAATATTTGTCTAGATCCGCCCCTGCACAGGTGGCAGCAGCGCTAATGTCAAAGACACAGACATTGCATTATATTTGTATTTTACGAGGATGCAGTGACACAAATATTTACATATTTACATTTACTATCTACAGCACCCGCCACCCCTGACATCCCCCACTCCCCCTGTTGACAATTTACTAGCGGTACCGAAGTGGGCCGGTCGAGAGTCCCGGGATGATTTTTAGTCCCATTCCACCACTGGCTACATGACCGTATGATCGCCCATATTGACGCACCTAATTCCTAAACTTCTAACAGATACAACATAAACCGATCCTTCAGCCTCATATGAGCTCTCAGACACGTTCAAAATTAAACTGTCATCGCTGTCTGAGCTTGCTGCTGTGTGCGCCATCGTGTTTACATGCAGATGCTGGGATCCTGAACGGTGCAGCTGGAGCGCTGTGCCCGCAATGACGTCACACATAATTTGGCGGGACTTGAAGAATCCCCGAGCAGATCCAGGATATGGTCAACATTGAAGGGCAGATTAATGGTTATCAAAGTACAAATATCCAAAATCAGTTCAGTAACGGTTTTCAAGGAGAGAATATTTACACAAATTGATGGGTTTGGATGATGGGGGAAACTCGTGTCACAGGCTCTTTAAAGCCCTGGTTGCTAACAGTGCTAACTGGGCACATATCTTTAGCGATGTGAAATGTAATGGCACCTGTAATATCTCTGTGTCTCTGCGAGCTCGTCGCGTAGGCCGTTGCTCTGTACAATGCGTCCTGAATCGATGACTGTGATGATGTGGTGGATGAAGTCGAGCGGGCATCTGCTTTTTGTTGTATTACTGCCCGGTCGTATTGCACTTTGTGGTTGTATTTCAGATGATTAAAGAGATTGGTTGTGTTAGCGTGTGGCAGAGGTGGGACCAAGTCATTGTTTTGCAAGTCCGAGTCAAGTCTCAAGTCTTTGCGCTCAAGTCCGAGTCAAGTCTCAAGTCAGGATGGGCAGTTCAAGTCAAGTCCAAGTCCTAAACTTTGACAAAACGAGTCATAAACAAGTCATTATGTGTTTTTCACCAAATGTAATGACATCGATCAACAGAATAATACTTAATAATCATATTGCTCTTTATTAGTCACATTAATCATTTAATAATCCATTTTCTCTCTGCTGGTAAAGTAACGTGGGTTTTTCTAATTTAAGAGGGATCAGTAAGGTAAGGCTACCGTGACGGTTTGATTCAGAAGGAGTTTAATGGATAAGATCCCTGATGTTGAGGTAACCAGAATGTTTATTTCCACTGTGTACAACATGTTATAAGGGACCCACAATCTATCTTTATGTAAGGGATAATGTGCAGCGAGGCGGTCTCTATGGGGAAAAGAACACCTGCATCTAGATCCCTCTGCAGGTGGTACTTTAAGTATATATTGATGCTAATACTTTTGTACTTTTACTTGTAACATTTTGAATGCAGGACTTTTTATTGTACAGGGTTCCTGCAGGTTTCGCCAACTCAAATTTAAGACTTTTTAACACCTTTTTAAGACCACTTTGAATAGAATTTAAGACCTATTTCACGGCAATAAAGTATGAAGGAAAATGTATATAAAGAAGAAATACGTCCCATAATCACTTACAAAGTAAATGTATTCATGTTCAACATAAGAACAATGACTGAACACAACAGCGTAACAGTACAGAACTGTGTTAGCGTGTTAGACAAAAAGTGTGTATGTGCTTGAGTGTGTGTGTGTGTGTGTGTTAGGGCTGTGCAATTAATCATATTTTAATCGCAATTACGATTTTGGCCTGCCACAATTACGAAAACAACATAATCGTAAAAAACGATTATTTTGCTTTGCTAGGTTGTGACAGTGCACCACAACATATTTGATCTAATGAATTTTTTTAGTAATGTATCATTTATTTAATTAATTTTTGTATTGGTTTTTCAGTTGAATTATACGTTCAGGGTAATCAACAGTTCAAAAGATACTGTTCAAATTATTATCTGTTTTAAAGTTCAATAAATGGATGTTTTCAAAGTCAATGAATAATCATATTTAATAATCGTGATATTAATTATTGACCAACATAATCTTGATTATTGCCATAATCGAGCAGCCCTAGTGTGTGTGTGTGTGTGTGTGTGTGTGTGTGTGTGTGTGTGTGTGTGTGTGTGTGTGTGTGTGTGTTGTGTGTGTGTGTGTGTGTGTGTGTGTGTGTGTGTGTGTGTGTGTGTGTGTGTGTGTGTGTGTAGTGACAAGAGCTATATTCAGACTGAGCTCTGCTGCCTTGGCTACACTATTTCATCGTTGCTGTTGTATGATTGGTGTTTAGCTACGGTATTTCGCGTCTACAGCACCTCCGCTTTTAGGGTTGACGTAGACCCAAACTTCGCCCGGAGGTCCCCCGGTGTTGTTGCGGGAGCTGCTGCACTAGCTAACACTCCACTAGCTAACGCTGCACTAGCTAACGCTGCATTAGCTGCTGCTGCACTAGCTAACCCTACATTAACTAACGCTACATTAGCAAAACAAACACTAATTTATTTTGTAAAAGATGCAGCGGGCTTCAAACACGTTCCCTCCACTGGTTTCAACCAAGCACTAAATTAGATGTTTTCCAACCAAATACGGTTGAACTTACACTTCCCCATATTTATTTGTAAGTAGATTCGAAGATAGGCTACATGAGCTGAAGCTTGGTTGCTCGGTTACTAGCTGGGTGTTCTCCAATAAGGGGCCGGGGGAAACAAAGTTAGTGATTACTGGTTCCATGTTGATTTAATTCAATACAAATTGTTGGGGGGAACTGAAAGGCTATTACCGTACTGGTTACTTTGCAGCCCGGGCATTTCCCCCAAAACACATTTAGACGCTATCGCAACACAGAAGTACCTTTCAAATCCGATAATTTTTAAGACCTTCTGAATCATATTTAAGACCTTTTTAAGGCCTTAAATTCTGATTATCAAATGTAAGACTTTTTAAGACTTGTTAAGACCCCGCGGGAACCCTGATTGTAACTTTTTTTAATTGTCTGAACTTCTCCCACCTCTGACAATAGATCCTGAGTGTTTACCCTGCTCTGAAGGTTATTTTCATTTTACAAATCCTGCACTCAGCTTTGCTTTATCCAATATCATTGAAAAGCAGCCAGATGCTGCTTCTTTTTTCGGTTTTCGCTCATTTCTTGACTTTTTCCGACGCGCTTGCATTTAAATCCGGCTCCCCGTCTCCTCGTCGCTCTGCACATGCTGTGCCCCCACCCTTCTTTCACATAATGGTATGATCCTAGTGTGTCCTCGCATATGATTGGCCGCATGGTGGGCCAGCTAAATAAAGACCCGCCCCTGCCTGCAAGGATTCTCAGCAAGAGTAGGAGCGGCTGAAGATTCTGCTTTCCCCGACGGGAGTCTGCTCTTCTAACGGCAGCTCGCGATCGGCGTGTTGGAGACCTCTGAATTAAAGTAGCAAGTCACCTCAAGTCAGAAGGCTCAAGTCCAAGTCAAGTCCCGAGTCATTGGTGTTCAAGTCCAAGTCGAGTCGCAAGTCTTTTGTGATGTTGTCAAGTCGAGTCTCAAGTCATAAAATGTGTGACTCGAGTCCAAGTCATGTGACTCGAGTCCACACCTCTGGCGTGTGGTGCCAACACAACCTGGTAACAAATCCTGCACTGTACTTTATTTTGCTCCACGTCGGACTCCTGAAAGCCAAAGTACTTGCAAATAGTGGAAATAGTTTGACCCTTCTTTTTAACGAGTTGCTGCTCTTGTTCTGACATCTTCGCTCGCGCTGAACACTCACAACACATGTCACTCCCACGTGGCCGAGTGGGCTTTTAGGGAGGGGCGAAAGCGCACCCAGCAAAATAATCGTATTTTGTCAATTATGCTGTTTTCATAATCGTCGCAAGCCATAATCGTAATCGCGATTAAAATACGATTAATTGCACAGCCCTACTATGACCTTTCAGCATCACGTGAAGCATATACATGGAACATAAGGTGTCTCTATTTATATTTAACTCAACAAAAATGGTGTAATTTGCATTTCACATTAACCTGAATGGATATTTGATACAACAAGTGTGGGAAGATACCCCTCACTGCCAAACACATGTGAAATACTGCTTGATTTTAAACTATAAGTATTAAAGGTGCCACATTGAGTTGTGCCCTTGTTGGCACATTGCTACACTTGTTTTAAATGCGAGTGGATCACTGGAAAAGCAGGATGTGAACCAATGTGCCGCCCAAAATGTCACTCTCATGTACAGACATAGCTCTGTAGCTCCTCTAGTGGCCGAAAACTCCACAGGACACCTTTAAGTAAAATATATTAAGACCCTGTTGAATAGTAACAATATCAAACTACTGTACCAGACGGATCTCATGTACCGTTTCTTTACTTAAACCTCCTGTAAGGGAAGCATCATAGTTAGTTTGGAGCGTAAATGTGAGCCAGGATGTGCAGGGCCTTAAGAAGTCAGATGACAAAGTGTTAAGTGCGACAATGTCCGATATAAAAATGGATTATGGGGAGGATAGATATGTCAAACAAACTTGGGACTTTTACGAAGAAGTATTTCATGTTTATGTGAAACCAGAAATCAATATTGACCTATTTTACTGTAGTTTACTTGGGTAATATACCTACTAAACGCACGTACGTTAGTTATATAACAAACAAACATTGTCATTTTAAACAACACTATGTTTTTGTCTTCTAACCAGGTCGTTTTTTTATGCAGGTGCTTGCCCAGGTCTCATTTGGCTGGAAATGTTTTGGTGAACACAGATGAACGATGGGCACAGACATGGAAAAGACACCAAGGCCGTTTCTCGATGTCGAGTATACCTGCTGCAGAGTCACTATTTCAAGTATACTACGTCATCGAGTGGCGCCGAATGCTGGGCATTTAACATGCATTTAAACAGTCCTTCAGTATACTTGAAATAGTGGCTCTGCAGCAGGTATACTCGACATTGAGAAACAGCCCAAGACTGAAAATGATACAACAATTCATCTTGTGTGTTTTTGTCGTTATTTAAGTGTTTTTTTACGGGCAATTCGAGTATCTTTGTAGTTTTTTTAATCAAACTTTTTTTTAAAGATATCAAACAAACAGTTGCAGTAGTATTTGTTGGCTATACAAACCTGACTAAGGTGACGGTGATCAGCGCTCCACATAAGGGTCCTGCCCAGAAGATCCAGTGAAAGCCCCACTGGCCTGTAACCACTGCAGGACCGAAGGCTCGGGCCGGGTTCATGCAGGCTCCAGACAGCTGGCCTCTGAAACAACAGACAATAACTAACACTGCAACACAGCTGGAGGAACAGTATGTTTAAAGGTCCCCTATTATACTGTTTTTCATCAATATATTATAGCTTTCAGATACAAAACATGTCTCTGAAGTGTTTGGCTCCAAACACCAAACAGATCATTGCAGCATTACCCATAATCCCCTCTGTTTCAGCCCTGTTTAAAAAGTGCTGATTCTCTGTCTGTTACTTTAGATGAAAATAAGGAGCCCCTCCCCACGCCCCTCTGAGAGACATTTGGTTACAAAGAACACTATGGTGCTCTAGGAGGAGATTACCTTGGTTGCTGATTGGCTAATGGTTACACAAGCCAAAAAATCGTTATGACATCATAAAGTGGCCAAAATCTGATCAGCTCATTTTCAGACAGGTTATAGATAGAAATGGATCAGGAGAAAAAGAGAGAGAATCTTTGTTCCTGAAACTTTCAGAGTCTCTTTACACAGAGGGGACACATGTTGATGTAGAAGAGACATGAAGAAGAGGGGACACATGTTGATGTAGAAGAGACATGAAGAAGAGGGGACACATGTTGATGTAGAAGAGACATGAAGAAGAGGGGACACATGTTGATGTAGAAGAGGACATGAAGAAGAGGGGACACATGTTGATGTAGAAGAGACATGAAGAAGAGGGGACACATGTTGATGTAGAAGAGACATGAGGAAGAGGGGACACATGTTGATCTAGAAGAGACATGAAGAAGAGGGGACACATGTTGATGTAGAAGAGACATGAAGAAGAGGGGACACATGTTGATGTAGAAGAGACATGAAGAAGAGGGGACACATGTTGATGTAGAAGAGACATGAAGAAGAGGGGACACATGTTGATCTAGAAGAGACATGAAGAAGAGGGGACACATGTTGATGTAGAAGAGACATGAAGAAGAGGGGACACATGTTGATCTAGAAGAGACATGAAGAAGAGGGGACACATGTTGATGTAGAAGAGACATGAAGAAGAGGGGACACATGTTGATCTAGAAGAGACATGAAGAAGAGACATGAAGAAGAGGGGACACATGCTGATGTAGAAGAGACATGAAGAAGAGGGGACACATGTTGATCTAGAAGAGACATGAAGAAGAGGGGACACATGTTGATCTAGAAGAGACATGAAGAAGAGGGGACACATGTTGATGTAGAAGAGACATGAAGAAGAGGGGACACATGTTGATGTAGAAGAGACATGAAGAAGAGGGGACACATGTTGATGTAGAAGAGACATGAAGAAGAGGGGACACATGTTGATGTAGAAGAGACATGAAGAAGAGGGGACACATGTTGATGTAGAAGAGTTATGAAGAAGAGGGGACACATGCTGATGTAGAAGAGACATGAAGAAGAGGGGACACATGTTGATGAAGAAGAGACATGAAGAAGAGGGGGACACATGTTGATGTAGAAGAGACATGAAGAAGAGGGGACACATGTTGATGTAGAAGAGACATGAAGAAGAGGGGACACATGTTGATGTAGAAGAGACATGAAGAAGAGGGGACACATGTTGATGTAGAAGAGACATGAAGAAGAGGGGACACATGTTGATCTAGAAGAGACATGAAGAAGAGGGGACACATGTTGATGTAGAAGAGACATGAAGAAGAGGGGACACATGTTGATGTAGAAGAGACATGAAGAAGAGGGGACACATGTTGATGTAGAAGAGACATGAAGAAGAGGGGACACATGTTGATGAAGAAGAGACATGAAGAAGAGGGGACACATGTTGATGTAGAAGAGACATGAAGAAGAGGGGACACATGTTGATGTAGAAGAGACATGAAGAAGAGGGGACACATGTTGATGTAGAAGAGACATGAAGAAGAGGGGACACATGTTGATGTAGAAGAGACATGAAGAAGAGGGGACACATGTTGATGTAGAAGAGACATGAAGAAGAGGGGACACATGTTGATGTAGAAGAGACATGAAGAAGAGGGGACACATGTTGATCTAGAAGAGACATGAAGAAGAGGGGACACATGTTGATGTAGAAGAGACATGAAGAAGAGGATTTTGCATAATAGGTGACCTTTAACATTTAGAACAGGGGTCTCCAACCTTTTTTAGGATGAGAGCTACGTTAAAAAAATCAAACAAGTCCTGAGCTACTTCTATTCCTCTTTTTGTTGTTTTTTGCAGTGTATATATGTAGCACATTTTAACATTATGATATGCTGACCTTTAACCTTTGTGTGCTGTTTGGGTCTGTGGGACCCGTTTTCAGGGTTTACTAAAAGAAAATGTATGCAATTTAATTATTTGAACCTGCTTTATTTGGGGGTGGTCCTCACCTCCTCTAGGGGGGTCTGGGGGCATGAACCCCCGGGAATATTTGTTTTAAATGTTGAAGTGAAATGCATCAATCTGGTGCACTTTGAGCACCAGATGAATTTATGGACACAGCTCTCAACACTCAGATGAAAGGGAGCTGTATACTTTTCAATAATCCAAACATCTTTAGAATATGATCACAAACAATAACAAATCATTTAAACTGGTTTATTCTTATCTTACCTAGTTAGCATTCTTTCTTTTTATTTATGCATATTTTACTAATCACTCCCCTTTTAAACTGTTTTTTTGTACTGTCCTATAATACACACTGGAAAGATTTCTTACTTTATTACAACTATATTAAATAGATAAAGGTGTGCTCTCTGTCTCGCTCACTCACAGAGGCTGTGTGCTCCTCCGTGGCAATAACGGCTTGCGTTAAAAAATAATAATACACATATTTGTAAAGTGGGGGGGACATGTCCCCCCTGTGCCCAGTGGAAATTACGCCATGCGTGTGTGTGTGCGTCAAGTGCAATTATGCAAGTTGCAAGTTGCAGCACACACACAGTAAAACTCTGCCCCTCATGTGCTGTATAGGCTGGCATGAATAGGCTGTGTTCAATGGGGCTGATGTGTTGTGTAGATTCTGCCAGAAGGAAAGGTCACACTCCTTATGAAGCGGTGAGCTGCCGCTCCACATTGCTTTTCTTCCCGACTGCAACGCTGGTCCCGCAAATCAAGCAAGAACGTGATTGGTCAACATTCATTGTGGGGGGACGAGGGGTGTTAGATAGATATAGAGTTGTAGTAAGTAGATAGGGTTCGCTATGATTTAATTACATTTCCTTTTTTTGTGTGTATTTTTTACATTTTGGATTTACTTGGTGAGCTACTTCTTGAGGGCTTGCGAGCTACCGGTAGCTCGCGATCGACGTGTTGGAGACCCCTGGTTTAGAAGTATCAGTGGGCAACTCAAATACAAAAATAATGCAATGTGGTTTAATAGAATTCTTCACAGAGTTTAGCTGCAGATTACAATATTTATTTATTTATTTATGTTAGGATTGGATTAAATATTAAACAGACCTTTCAAGGTAATAAAAAGAGTCAATAACGAACCTTGTCTTCTCTTTTATAACTGATAATAGTAATACATACGTGTGTGTAGGAGGGTTTAGGGCTGCAGGTGTCACGGTCCAAACTGTGTCCCTGTTTGTTCCCCTGTGTGTGTGGAGAGGGTGTGGTTTCCCTTGCAGCCTGATTGCTCTCACCTGGCCGTCCGACTCAGCTGTCCCTCATCATCTAATCAGGACACAGCTTCTACTCCAGTCTCCCAGCAACTCACCGCCAGATTGTTTTCTACACCAGTGGTATTACATCCTCCTGGCTGCCCATCCAGTTATCCTGTCTGCGTGTAATTCCGTACTTTTGTAACTAGTTTCTCTTGTGTTTCCAGTGCAATCCCTCGGCCATCATCCACCAGAGCTTCCAGCCAACCTGCCTGCTTCTTCCTGCATCATACCTGCCTGCCTTGTAATCAGTCCAGCCTCTCACTGCCTACCTCCACTCCGGACCTCCATAATCACCAAACCTGCCTGAGTCTCCGAAACAATAAACCATTTAAACATCTTCAGTCATTGCCTGCGCCTGGGTCCTGTTTAAAACATAATCCTAACAGAAGGTGACTTTAAGGACACGGTATTCATGCCCTCTGTATATTATTTATAAGGGGGAGTTTATGTTCAGTATTTTAAATAACATGTTTTTTTAATGCTGATTCAAATATGTTTAGACTTTTTTAAATGTATGGTTAGGCCGACTGAAGGCAGGTCTATTAATACTCCACCAGAATCTCATCATGGTAGATTGCAGCATTTAGGAAGAATAAAGATATATATTAAACATGGATATATTTAAGATTAAAATGTTAAATGTATGAGTTTGTTGAGGTTGATCCAACCAAGTAAAGGAATGTGATTCGATGACCAAAAAGACCACTATTTTTCAAGTTCTTTTCATTTTAATATGTGACTTTAATCGTGAAAATCCATGTTGTTTTTTTTGTGGAGGGTCTTACATTTACTGCATCAATCTCAGCAAATGTCTTGGAAATTTACAAATGTAATCTTGGAAATGAGAGCGTTTTTCCGCCATAATTAAACTTGCAGAAAATCTAACTGGACAGCTAATTAAATGTATTTGTGGCTGTCATGGCCTCAGCATTCAACATACAGTAATTCCCCCTCTGGTTGTGATCTGTGGATGGATAATGTTGTGCAGGATTGTGGATGATCTTACCCCGCTAATATGTTTGCGCTCACAGTGAGGCCGATGCAGAACGCAGCCACTGGGGAGCTGGTCTTCTTGTTGACGGCTCCCATGCAGGCCGCCAACGTGAGGAACAACGTCATTATCACCTCGGCCAGAGTGATTTTAGCCAGATCTGCGGTCGGGCCCACGAGAAAGGATCCTCCGAAGGAAGCATTATAAATGTTATCGGGAAATACGCCCTGAAAGAAGGACAAATTAATATATAATATCCCTTAATGATACAATTATCCATCATACAATAGACTGAAGAGAATAGTTTTCATTTATTTTCACCTTTTGTTTTTACTCTAAACTGAGATAGCACAAAATCAAGACCAGGATTAAAGGATGCTAAGGATATCAGTTGTTTCGTGTTCTTTTTTTGTCATAAAATGCCATAATTATCATTATAAGATATATCAAAACGTTTAGCTTAGTAAGTCAAAATTGGAAGATTTTAAGTCAAAAATGTAACTTATTTCGTCAAAATTCTGATATTTTAGGACAAAATCTTGAAATACTAGGTCAATATTTTGAGATTTGATTACATACTTTCACGTTACTTAGTTCAAATCATGAGAAAATATTAATTCATCTAATATTTTAATACATTGTGGACCTACTACGTAAAAAATCTGACTTACTGGTTAAAAATTATGCAATATAAAATCATATAATTATTTTAAAATATAATCTTATACGTCAATAATGCAATTTAATAATCAGTTAAAATGACGGAATACTTGCTTATTATCTTGTATATTTTACTAAATATGTTAAATGCTTTTGACTGCAGAAGTTATGTCAACTTTGTGACTTACCTTGAGTATTTATATTTTCATTATAACAAACCTTTCATCTATTTGTTTCACTTTTTTGGGGCAGAATTGGGCTTCCCTAGTGTTCCTCACCCTGGTTAAAGCCGCCCCCAACATGCCTCCTAACATCTGGGCGAGGATGTACGGCAGCAGCAGGGCGAGCTTCATCCCTCCACACAGGTACACACTCACAGACACCACAGGGTTAAAGTGCCCGCCGCTGCAAAAACACAATAAACGTTGCTCTGTTATCTCTGGAATAACGTTATGAACTGGTACCAATGAACCTTATCTAGCACACATGGGGTAAAAAGGCAATTTAAGGTAATTATTTGAATCAAAAATGATACTTATGAATAATAATCTATCTATTGAAATGTGTCATCAATCATAAAAATCGTAAGTAATCTACTTAATATTCTCTATGAACTACATGTTAAGGCAAATTATCTTTAAATCAGTTCATTGAGATGAAAAATAATGACCCTTATCTTATAACAGCTTGTAATAACAGCTGCAGGGTTTATTTGTACACAACATTGTCAGTGAGTGACAGATAACAATAGAAACTTTATAAAGCATATTATTTACTGACATTTTAAAGCAAATTAACAACCGTGTAAATTTATGTTGGCTCTACAACTGCTTTAAGACATTTATGACATTTAAAAGACAACAAATAATCAGTCTGCTGAGACACCAACTTAATGAGTTAATTTTAAGTAATCCTTACTTTGTCAATATGTGACAGAAAATCATACCAAAAAGGTATTCATATCTCACAAAAGTATTCATGTTGTCTCTACACAAGATTTTATGACATTTCTAAGATTTTTAAAGACAATAAATGATCAGTCCGCTTTAGAAAACACAATATCTTTACCTAATTTTCCCAAACAGCATGATGAGCACAGCCAGTGCCATGCCATGAGCCATCGCAGCCTGCAGGACCCCGAATTGTCCAATGTTCCCCATCACAGACGCACACCCCACAAACACAAACAGGGTCGTCCCGTACAGCTCGGCCAGGCACGGCTGCACATACTGCTCGAACATGCTCGTCCTCATGGTTTCCCTTTCAGCTGGAGGTTCCACCATCTCAGTTATGGTGAAAATCTCAGCCTTGTTTTCTGTGCCCGACATACTGAATACAAATGATGTCTTTACCTGTCCTGTGTCACTCACAGCTCACACTGATGATGGACACTTATAAGCCATTCTGAGGATGATTCATAAAAGACCTACGCACATCCCCACTTTTGTTTTCTCTTCTGATGCCCCACCTTCCTGCAATTGTTTATAATCCCAAGAGCAATCAGGAGAAACTCATAACATGATGTATATGTTTTTGAGAGATAAGGATGAGGGGTGTCAGCACAAAAGCAGCATGTTAAGTTTAAGGGGTACCACATATTTTAGTTCTCTATCAGTACAATAATTTTAATACATGAGGATTCTGTTATTTTTTATGTTAAACCTATACAAAAAAGATTGTGGTTGCCACTTTTAGGGCAGTGGGAAAAACCTATAAACTCATAATCTGTTATCACCTTCAAGATGATATGACCAGACTATACTAAGGTTATTCTGAGTTTATACCAGGGTATAAATAGTAATACCTCAGATATCTGTTTATAATAAATACTGATCCTATTAACTGATCATCATTTTATTTTTCCTTTATAAATTACAATTGCAATCTATTCTCTGATTAGTTGTTTTTTATTTAAAATATTATAGTTTTACCGATATTTCATTTCTTGTGTGCCATTTAACAATACAATAAAATAAAAACAAGTATACAGTATACAAATACTGTGTTACAAGTAAAATAACCCCACAAAAGTATCAGGATAACAGAACTAAAAAGCAACAGTTCTAATTGGCAGAAAGTCAAATTTCTTAATAATAATTGATAAGTGTTAATTTATTTGATTACATTGCATTTAGCTGACGCTTTTATCCAAAGCGACTTACAATAAGTGCGTTCGACCAACAAAATACAAACTTGAAGAAAACAGAATCATATAAGTACATCAGGCTTCATAGAGCAAAAACATTTCAAGTGCTACTCAACTGGCTTTAGATAAGCCAGCCCTTTAATAGTATATAAGTGCTTTGTTAACAGTTCTATCGCTCGAAGTGGAGTCGAAAGAGATGAGTTTTCAGTCTGCGCCGGAAGGTGTGTAAGCTATCTGCTGTCCTGATGTCAATGGGGAGCTCATTCCACCATTTTGGAGCCAGGATAGCAAACCCACGTGTTTTTGCTGATGGGAACTCCCCTTCGCAGCGAGGGTGCAGCGAGCCGTTTGGTTGATGCAGAGCGGAGTGCACGTGCTGGGGTGTACGGTTTAACCATGTCCTGGATGTAGGAAGGGCCAGATCCATTAGCAGCATGGTACGCAAGTACCATTGTCTTGAAGTGGATTCTAGCAGTTATCGGAAGCCAGTGAAGGGAGCGGAGGAGCGGCGTGGTGTGGGAGAATTTAGGAAGGTTGAAGACCAGGCGAGCAGCTGCATTCTGGATGAGCTGCAGAGGTCGGATGGCACATGCAGGTCGACCAGCCAGGAGGGAGTTACAGTAGTCTAGGCGTGAGATGACGAGAGCCTGGACCAGAACCTGCGTCGCTTTCTGGGTCAGCTGGGGACGCTTTGATGTTGGTGGCACTAATGTTAAGTACTGCTGTTTAGCTTAAAGGGATAGTGGAAATCCGCGAATTTTGGGTTTAACTTATGTATTTTTATTAAAAAGAAGCATAATAAACCATTTTTTTTAATTTCATGCGCCTAGTTTAATTTTATTTTCAATTTTACTGCGCCCTCTCAATGAAACGAAATACTTCGGGAATCGTCGGGAATCTTCGGGTGATGACGAGAGCTCAGGAAGACGGGCACAAACAATGGCGGACATTCAATAGCATTTGCATGTGAATAGCCGACCTTTATTATGGTGAATAGATGTGTTTTGTATGGCTGTAGTGCGACAGAAAAATTCTACGTGACACAACGACATTGGATTAACCTTGAGATGCGTTTTTATTCCGTTGAACACAACTTTTGATCACAAATCAAAAAAGGTAAGACGTAATTATTGTAATATTTTTGGAACCGGATGTTGTTTACTTTCTCTTTTCTGGCTGATAGCTCCAGGAATTCGAGGTCTTACAGTGATGACATTACATGTGTGGAATCTGTGGAGTCTCAGCTTTAAATCGTATATCTTGTTTGTGCCGTTAAGATAGTAATAAGGGCATTTCTACCGTGTGTTGTGTGTAAAAAAGCGTTAGCATTGTTTCGCTCAATGCTAATTCAAAGGCTTGGTATTACTCTTGTGTTTTTTCTAGCTAACAATTGTTCTTATTGTCAGTTAGCGGAGTTTCTTACCTTTAAAAGGGTATGAAAACATTAATAGTTTCATAAATGTTAAGAAGCCCTGAGACATGTGAGAGAAAAAAAACTGTGGGAGGGGTCCACTGGGGGGACCTTCGGGCTTAACTGGTTAACAATGATTAATATTTGTAAAGGCTACAGGTGATCTTAAGATGCGTGAGCTATGCTTAGGGACCTACCAGTCAAGATTATTTGTGCGTAGGGGTGCATCATCTGGCGCCTGGTCCTGGTCATCCTCGCCATTGCCCATGCCGTGAACCATCACCTCGGGCTCGGGCTCGAACAAATAAGGACGTAATGGTCCATCGTCTGGCTCAATATTGTCACCATCGTCGCTTACTGAACCGGATTCAGATTCAGTTCCTAAAACGACATTTTCGTAGGAAAGCCGAGAGGATGTTTCTGACTCGCTATCATCACTGGATACCTCGTACAATCCTTCTTCTCTGTCTGGTATATTTGCCCTTCCACGTTCATTCTGCATAGACGCCATGGTTTGTTATCGTATCGTCTTCCTGAGTTTTCGTCACTTCCGGTTTGGCTGAGTCGAACATTTCGTTTCTAAAAAACTTCGGGGAAGCTGCAATAAAGTGCTTCTAACATGCGTAAGGCAATTATTATATATTTTTAATCAGGTGTGATTGTTTTGGTACGTAATTATGCTTGTATATAAGTTAAAACGAAACTATTTGAGGTTCCATTTCCACTATCCCTTTAATATAAAAGGCAAGGCAAGTTTATTTATATAGCACCTTTCAACACGAGATAATTCAAAGTGCTTTAGATGCAAAGCATCCTAATGCTTCAGTTAACTCATATTTTACAATGATAATTATGAATAAATGTAAAGTAACTTACTAAACATATCGAGAGTTAATTAATTAAAGGGGCGTAGGCCCACAGCTGTGAAAACTCAACAGTCATAGTGTCCATTTTAGGCAGCTCTTTCATGGAGCGTCAGCTTCAGCATCAGACAGACGAAGACAAAGGAGTCCTGCGGGAGTCACGAGGGAGGCAAATCCTACTTTGATTGAGCTGAGTATCGCTGGTGTTTTTTAGCCTCTCATGCTATATTCATGTGTATTTTCTCCATTCCTGTTCATGTGTCTTCTCGCAATTATCACTGGCCCCGTGCATCTCCTAATCGTTATAACCGGCCTGCTCTCGTCTATCCCACATGCTCCACTGAGATCCAACATTTAGTTTCAGGGGGCCTGTGGAACTGCCAGTCAGCTGTTCCTAAGGCTGACTTCATCTCTGGCTACGCCTCCCTGCAATCTCTGGATTTCCTTGCTCTCACTGAGACCTGGATTACTCCATCCAACACATCCACCCCAGCAGCTCTCTCCACAGCATATTCCTTCTCCCATACACCCAGACCCACTGGCAGAGGAGGTGGCACTGGTCTCCTGCTCTCTCCCAACTGGAGCTTTTCCCTCTTCAAGCTACCTAACTTCACTCCTTCCACCTTTGAATTCCATGCCGTCACAGTAACCCATCCTATACAATTAACCATTGTTGTTCTCTACCGTCCACCAGGCGCCTTGGGGGACTTCTTGGAGGAATTAGATCATCTCCTCTCACACATCCCTGAAACTGGCCCTCCCGCTGTACTTCTCAGAGACTTCAACCTCCAGACAGGGAAGATAGACGAACTAACATCTCTGTTAACCGCCTTTGCTTTCTCACTGTCTCCGTCCCCACCAACTCATAAAGCTGGCAATGTCCTTGATCTCATATTCTCAAGGAACTGCGCTACTTCTAACCTCTCTGTAAACCCGCTCCACACATCCGATCACTTCTTCATTTCATTCTCTCTACCCCTTTCCAAACATAACAAACTAATCTCTTCTCATCCTGCACCTGTCCGCCGTAACCTTCGTTCCCTCTCCCCCTCTACCTTTGCCTCATCGGTGCTCTCAGCCCTCCCTTCCTCTGACTCGTTCCAACTCCTACCTCCAAACTCTGCTGCAGAAACTCTCCTCTCTCATCCTCTCTGGACTATCTCTGTCCTCTCACATCTCGGCAGGCTCGTCAGTCCCCTCCTGCTCCCTGGCTAAATGACGCACTGCGTGCTAATAGAACCATCCTTCGGGCAGCAGAGCGGAAATGGTGGAAATCCAAACACCGTGACGACCTCCTAACCTATCAGGCTCTCCTCTTTCTCTGCTTCGATCTCTCAGGCAAAAAGCACTTTCTTTGAAGATAAGATCCAATCTTCCTATTCCAATCCCAAAAAACTATTTTCCATCTTCTCCACCCTCTTGGAACCCCCCAAAGCCCCTTCCCCCTCCTCCCTTCTGTCAAGCGACTTTGAAAAAAAAAGGTTGATGATATTCGTTCTTCTTTTTCTGACTCACCTCTACTCACCGCTGGGTCATCAGACCCTCCGTTCACCCACACACTGTCCTCCTTTTCCCCTCTTTCTCCAAGTGAGGTTCTTACCCTCATTACCTCTGCCCGTCCTACCACCTGTCCTCTGGACCCTATCCCCTCAAACCTCCTTCAGACGATCGCTCCTGATATTCTACCATTTCTCTCCCATTTAATCAACACTTCTCTAACTTCTGGTCACTTTCCAAACAGTCTCAAGGAGGCAAGAGTAAACCCTCTCCTAAAGAAACCCACTCTCAACCCGTCCGATGTTATAAACGACAGGCCTGTCTCTCTCCTCCCGTTCCTGTCTAAAACACTTGAACGCGCTGTCTTTAAACAACTCTCCTGTTATCTCCATCAGAACAAACTTCTGGATCCGCACCAGTCTGGTTTCAAGGCACTCTCCAAGAACTTGGAATTTCAGGCTCTGCACTTTCCCTCCTCACCTCATACCTCAAAGACCGCACCTACAGGGTAACTTGGAGAGGGTCTGAGTCCGACCCTTATCAATTAACTACAGGGGTCCCTCAGGGCTCTGTTCTTGGTCCCCTCCTCTTCTCCCTGTACACAAACTCGCTCGGATCAGTCATTAGCCTGCATGGTTTTTCATACCACTGCTACGCTGACGACACCCAATTGATTCTGTCCTTTCCCCGCTCAGAGACCCAGGTCGTCGCACGCATCTCTGCTTGTCTAGCGAACATCTCTCAGTGGATGTCTGCTCACCACCTCAAGCTCAACCTTGACAAGACTGAACTGCTTTTCCTTCCGGGAAAAGATTGTCCCACTCTTGACCTAACAATCAACATCGGCACCTCTGTTGTTTCCCCGACTCAGACTGCAAGGAATCTGGGTGTGACCCTAGATAACAGCCTGTCCTTCACTGCAAACATCGCTGCTACAACCCGTTGCTGCAGATACACGCTTTACAACATCAGGAAGATACGTCCCCAGCTGACCCAGAAAGCGACGCAGGTTCTGGTCCAGGCTCTCATCATCTCAGGCCTAGACTACTGCAATTCCCTCCTGGCTGGTCTACCTGCATGTGCCATCCGACCTCTGCAGCTCATCCAGAATGTAGCGGCTCGTCTGGTCTTCAACCTTCCTAAATTATCCCACACCACACCGCTCCTCCGCCGGCTTCCGATAACTGCTAGAATCCACTTCAAAACACTGGTACTTACATACCATGCTGCAAATGGATCTGGCCCTTCCTACATCCAGGACATGGTTAAACCGTACACCCCAGCACGTGCACTCCGCATCGGCCAAACGGCTCGATGCACCCGCACTGCGAGGGGGACCCAAGTTCCCATCAGCAAAAACACGTCGGATTACTATCCTCCCTCAGGACAGCAGAAAGCTTACACATCTTCCGGCGCAGACTGAAAACTCATCTCTTTCGACTCCACTTCGAGCGATATAATTACTAACAAAGCACTTATATGGGTCATTCCAGAATTGGAGGACATTTCATGTCCCCCATATAAAAAATCTAATAATCCATGCCCAAAATGCACTTGTGTTAAACATACTTGTATTGAGACAAAATGTATATAAAGTTGTAGAAAAAGTGGCTTCAAAATATTATTTGAAATCCGAGCTGAATATAAAGATGGATTCTTCCATGAAGTAATGGCCTTATAATACAATTTAGTTTATAGTTTACACAGTATGACTATAAAGACTTTAACATTCATACAGCTTTTATAATGACGTCAGCTTGTCCCTCCCACTGCAGATAATCAGTAATAATTGTTTATAATAATAAATAAATGAACGGACCGAAACAGCATTACACAAAAAGCCTTTATTCAACTGCACTTAACCAGCTTTCATCAAAAACTATCTTTCACAAACTAATCCCTCATGTTCTTTTTCCTGTTTGAAACAGGGCGCAAGAATAGAACAAATAATGCGGGAAAATGTAAATTAACTATTAGTTGCGATGTATTGCATTTCTTAAGGTCTATCACATGCATGTATTGTATTGAAATGATCCTGGAAGTAGAATTGATGAATAAATAAAACTAAAATGGCACATGGAAAAAACAGAAAAGGCCAAATAAATGACATCTGAAAACGTATTTTCATTCATTTTCAACTCATGTGAGCAGGGTTTGAAATTCTATTTTTATATAAGCGCTCAATCACAGTCAAAATCTGCCCGTAAACAAATGAATAAAACAAACCTGACCTATTTTACAGTAGAGACACAAACGTCTTCACGGTTCTCAGGCGGATCCTTCTCTTATTTTCTGGCACTTAAAGGACGTTCATCAAATCACATTCTGCTGATGGCGGGAGTTTTTGCACCGGAACAGCTCCAAGGAGAGGGCTTGATCGAGATAAATCGTACTTCCTGTTTCCCAGTGTCTCCCTCCGTACTTCTTCTCCACTTGTTGATTTTGGCACACACACATGTAGAGCATGTTCAACAGAGGAGCCGTTCAACACTCAAAATGCCAACTGTGACAGACCTGAGGAAACAGAGCATGACCTGTTCTTGTTAATGACCGCTCCACGCATTCAAACTGGGAGGATGGGTGGAAAAATATAAAACACTTCACACATTTAACTAAGTCTAAGTAAATAAACTAACGGACAGCATGGCGCCGTAGTGGTCGCAGATGACGCTGAGCAGTCATCATTTCATATTTCCAGTTAACATAGTTTCATTTGAATGGGTGGTAATCTAAAATGTGTTTTTACCCAGTTTGAGTTTGTCCTTGGTGGCCCAGCAGATGCTGTAGTGTTGAAGAAGTTGTTGCAACAGCTCGCGCTCATCCAGGAACTCAAGACGCTCAATTCTGTAAATAGAATATATAATATAAATATGTTAAACACACCCCATTATGCTTTTTAAGGTTTTTCCCTTTCCTGTTATATAGGTTTGTGTGCATGTAAATGGTCTATGGACTCATTTGTTTACTTCCTAGACATATTGACATCACTTTGAAACACTTGCACTCCTATTGGCTAGCGCTCCAACCATAGACTGTATGGCTCCAACACATTGTACGTGATAGTCTAAAGGGCGGGACATCTCTAAGCGGTTGACCAATCACAACAGAACCGGCCAGCTAACCAATCAGAGCAGACTGGGCTCTGGTTTCAGACAGAGGGTGAAAAGAGGTGCTGCAGCACAGGAAGCATGAGAAAAATAAAGAGCTTTTGAACATTAAAGCATGGAGACATGTAGAGACACTACATACTGATATACACCTGAACATCAGCAGGAGAGAACTCTTTAAAGTAGAGACACTACATACTGATATACACCTGAACATCAGCAGGAGAGGACTCTTTAAAGTAGAGACACTACATACTGATATACACCTGAACATCAGCAGGAGAGGACTCTTTAAAGAAGAGACACTACATACTGATATACACCTGGACATCAGCAGGAGAGGACTCTTTAAAGTAGAGACACTACATACTGATATACACCTGGACATCAGCAGGAGAGGACTCTTTTAAAGTAGAGACACTACATACTGATATACACCTGAACATCAGCGAGGAGAGGACTCTTTAAAGAAGAGACACTACATACTGATATACACCTGAACATCAGGCAGGGAGAGAACTCTTTAAAGTAGAGACACTACATACTGATATACACCTGAACATCAGCAGAGAGGGACTCTTTAAGAGTAGAGACACTACCATACTGATATACACCTGGACATCAGCAGGAGAGGACTCTTTAAAGTAGAGACACTACATACTGATATACACCTGGACATCAGCAGGAGAGGACTCTTTAAAGTAGAGACACTACATACTGATATACACCTGAACATCAGACAGGAGAGGACTCTTTAAAGTAGAGACACTACATACTGACATACACCTGGACATCAGCAGGAGAGGACTCTTTAAGTAGAGACACTACATACTGATATACACCTGAACATCAGGCAGGAGAGGACTCTTTAAAGTAGAGACACTACATACTGATATACACCTGAACATCAGCAGGAGAGGACTCTTTAAAGTAGAGACACTACATACTGATATCACCTGAACATCAGCAGGAGAGGACTCTTTAAAGTAGAGACACTACATACTGATATAACACGGACATCAGCAGGAGAGGACTCTTAAAGTAGAGACACTACATACTGATATACACCTGAACATCAGCAGGGAGAGGGACTCTTTAAAGTAAGACACTACATACTGATATACACCTGAACATCAGCAGGAGAGGACTCTTTAAAGTAGAGACACTACATACTGATATACACCTGAACATCAGCAGGAGAGGACTCTTTAAAGTAGAGACACTACATACTGATATGAACCTGAAAAAGAGCAAAATAAGTTCTAAATATTTCATCTGTTCAGAAATGTGATCATTTGTATCAGACTATATACACAGAAAGAGGAAAAATTACTTTAAAGGACTGCAATTATGTAGTGCTTTGTTAGTGCACAGGACAAAGGGCTTTATAAAATCGATTAATTGACGACACACTATCGATGAGTAACACCGACGTCACTTCTGGGCAAAAATTATGGCCCCGCCCACTTTTGGGGGAAAACAACGCTGTCATTTGAATGGCGGTCAATACAAATTCTGAAGTTTTTGCCAATCCGATCAAATTTTTTTTAAACCGTGGATTTTTGGATCTTCAAAGAGCTCGATTACGATGGCCGGACAGGCAAACAATTACATTTGATCATTGGAAATCGACAATCGGTCTCGATATATGGTTAAATTAAAATCAGTAGGCGAGCCTGTAATTTCTCCAGCTGTTACTCTCATGAGCGAGGCGGAACATAATAATTTTATCATGCCAAAAAGCTGCTGTGTCGTTTATTGCACCTCAAACATTAAAACAAATCCAGAGTTCAGTGTTTCTGAACTTCCTCTAAGAAGAAAGGACAGTAACAGAAGAGCTCTGTGGCTTCAGGCTCGATCGCCGTTCAAATGACAGCGTTGTTTCCCCCAAAAGTGGGCGGGGCCGTAAAGTCACGTCGATCTTACTCTCATCTATGAAAATCGATCGCCTACTGCTATATTTAACCATATATCGAGCCCGATCGTCGATTTCTAATGGCTTAATGCAATTGTTTGCCTGTCTGGCCATTGGAATCGGGCTCTTTGAAGATCCAAAAGTCTCCGGTTTTCTTACATTTCTGATCGGATTGGCAAAAACTTCAGAACTTGTATTGACCGCCGTTCAACTGACAGCGTTGTTTTCCCCCAAAAGTGGGCGGAGCCGTTATTTTTGCCCGGAAGTGACGCATTTGTTACTCTCATCTATACTCTTTAACGTAACCAGAATAGGTTATAAATCCAAAACTCTGCAACACATACTAGTTTATTGATACTCATAATGTTCTTTTCAGTGTTTGTGTCTTTCTTTCAGTTTTATTAATGCATGGTTGGCATACTTTTCCCCACTGACATTATTCTGCAACACTCAAACTTTAAAAATGCACCTTGCCACATCGTCCTGGGGCAGCATACTGTAGACCGTCATCATGTCCAGAGCATCAGACTGCTCCCAGCCTGTCTTAAGAAACCGCTCCCTCTGCAAACAACACAGTCAAATACAAATTTAGATCATATTAACCAAATATCAAGTAAGTTTTCGTCGGACAGCCAAAGAGTTTTATGATTCTGATTGGAGGCAAACACTTTTCCATACGAGTCATCTGTTAACGAGTTTAGCTCAATATAAAGATACATTTCTTCATGAATTAATGGCCTTAAAATACAATCTTGTATCTTTCCAACATTAGCTCATCAAATGAATCTTACTTTCAGACCTGACTTACTAGCCTCACTAAAGCCACTCAACTCATAATAATCCTTCAGAAGTTAAACCTCTGAGACTTTTTGTTATGAAACATTGAGTTTGGAGGTCACCTGGGTGTCCAGAGACTGACAGGCCTCGACTCCTGCGAGGTTGCACTGGCGACGCCGCAGGTTCTCGATCATCACCTGGCCGAATCGATCGCTCATGTTCACCTGGAAACATCGAAAACACACACTTACTACTTTTGTCTATTCAAAGACCATTATATAGAAAACCAAGATACTTGTGTACGGTGAATAACAGAAGCAAACTACATTTTCTTTTGCAGTTTAAAGGTCACCTATTATACAAAATCCACTTCTTCATGTCTCTTCTACATCAACATGTGTCCCCTCTTCTTCATGTCTCTTCTACATCAACATGTGTCCCCTCTTCTTCATGTCTCTTCTACATCAACATGTGTCCCCTCTTCTTCATGTCTCTTCTACATCAACATGTGTCCCCTCTTCTTCATGTCTCTTCTACATCAACATGTGTCCCCTCTTCTTCATGTCTCTTCTACATCAACATGTGTCCCCTCTTCTTCATGTCTCTTCTACATCAACATGTGTCCCCTCTTCTTCATGTCTCTTCTACATCAACATGTGTCCCCTCTTCTTCATGTCTCTTCTACATCAACATGTGTCCCCTCTTCTTCATGTCTCTTCTACATCAACGTGTGTCCCCTCTTCATCGTGTCTCTTCTACATCAACATGTGTCCCCTCTTCTTCGTGTCTCTTCTACATCAACGTGTGTCCCCTCTTCATCATGTCTCTTCTACATCAACATGTGTCCCCTCTTCTTCGTGTCTCTTCTACATCAACGTGTGTCCCCTCTTCTTCATGTCTCTTCTACATCAACATGTGTCCCCTCTTCTCCATGTCTCTTCTACATCAGCATGTGTCCCCTCTTCTTCATGTCTCTTCTCCATCAACATGTGTCCCCTCTTCTTCATGCCTCTTCTACATCAACATGTGTCCCCTCTTCTTCATGTCTCTTCTACATCAACGTGTGTCCCCTCTTCATCGTGTCTCTTCTACATCAACATGTGTCCCCTCTTCTTCGTGTCTCTTCTACATCAACGTGTGTCCCCTCTTCATCATGTCTCTTCTACATCAACATGTGTCCCCTCTTCTTCGTGTCTCTTCTACATCAACGTGTGTCCCCTCTTCTTCATGTCTCTTCTACATCAACATGTGTCCCCTCTTCTCCATGTCTCTTCTACATCAGCATGTGTCCCCTCTTCTTCATGTCTCTTCTCCATCAACATGTGTCCCCTCTGTGGAAAGAGACTCTGAAAGTTTCAGGAACAAAGATTCTCCCTCTTTTGTCCTGATCCATTTCTATAAAAACCTGCCTGAAAATGAGCTGATCAGATTTTGGCCACTTTGTGATGTCATAACGATTTTTTTTGTGCAACCATTAGCCAATCAGCAACCAAGGTAACCCCCCCCCCCCCCCACCTTATCACCTGAATCTCCTCCTAGAGCACCATTGAGTTATTTGTAATCAAATCTCTCTCAGAGGGGCGTGGGGAGGGGCTCCTTATTTTCATCTAAAGTAACAGACAGAGAATCAGCACTTTGGAAACAGGGCTGAAACAGAGGGCATTATGGGTAATGCTGCAATGATCTGTTGGGTGTTCGGAGCCAAACACTTCAGAGACATGTTTTGAGACCTATAACATATTGATGAAAAACAGGGGACCTTTAAAAAGACGTTTGTTTCGTTCACCTGTTCGTAGTTGACGAACATGGCGGTGGGGAAGGTCTCTGCAGCCCAGTGAACGACATTGGAGGACTGCGAGGGCGTCATGTAGACGAGCACACACTCCGACAGCAGCAATGTGGGTAATCTGGAAGAGCAGCAACACACTTAACCACTGCAACAATACTAGAAACCACTGTAATTCTGCCAAACAAGCCTCTAAATGTGCTTCAATTTATGTTATCTGGATCCAGATATGCATCAAGGTAAACATAGTGTTAGAACTCTATATTCTCTACTCCAGTGGTTCTCAAATGGGGGTACGCTGACCCCTAGGGGTACGTTGGAGTACTGCAGGGGGTACGTGAGATTTATTTTATGTTAATGAAAAAAAAAAAAGTAACGAAGTTTGAGCAGTGTGGGTTTTATATTCACAGAGTTACACATATTTCAAAACGCGAAGTGTAATAACTGCAGTGGCCTTCCTGTCACTGACAATAACAAAGATCCTCAGTGAAGCACAAGCCCATGTTTCACTACATTGTACAACTTATTAAAAAGATCAGTTCAATGCAACTAATGTCATCTTAGTGTTATTGCATGATGTTAAAATTGGTTTGCCATGAATTTAGTGATGGATTGTAAACATTTGAAATGTAGCATTTAAGTGTTTCTCAGTTACAATGTTGTTGTTTTAATAAATCAGACACCGATGGTGCATCACTGTACTGTACCTCTTTATATAGGCATTTCTTCCCGAACAAATTGTTTTTGTGTTGATCAGGGGGTACTTGGCTGATTTTTTTTTCAAAGGGGGTACATTATTGAAAAAAGTTTGAGAATCACTGCTCTACTCTATATTTAGCTAAGATAAGAGCCAGTATTAGTAAAACTGTTCATAATACATTACATTTTGGCTAAGATAAGAGTAAAGCTGTTCATAAATTAATTCAATTGTGGGACAGTGGGATTTTCTTTTAGGGAGTTTTTCCTAGCAAGAGTCTAGGGTGCGTTCACACCTGCCTTGTATAGTCCGGTTGAATCGAACCCTGGTGCGTTTAGCCGCTTGGTGCGGTTCGTTTGGGTCGGTGTGAACACAATCCGAGACCTCTTAAGTGAACTAAACAACCGGACTCTGGTCCGCTAAAATAGGTGGTCTCGGAACGCTTGCTTGCGAACTCTGGAGCGGTTCATTGCTGGTGTGAACGCAGTCCGCACCAAAACATAGGAAGCGTAGTATTTACGTGTCACAACAACGCGGATATCTTCAAAATCTTTAGCGAAAGAGTCTTTCAAGACATCAGCGGTTGTTTAGTTAAAGAGTGAAGCAGAATGAAGTGTTGAACAGTGTCGTGTAAAGTAACAATTCTCCGTCAGCTACATAAAAGTAAGAACACCTGTCGTCGGTGAAACGCCCTCCTGACTGCAGAACGTCTCATTATCAGTGGCGTTTTTATATGTACAAAAGTGGTGGGGCACACAAAATTTAGATGTCTATATATAAGCTTCTGCAGTGAGGTTCATGGCTGGTGAGGCTCTGACTCTTCAGGTTTACAAATATTATATTTTGACCTAAATCAAAATATAATATTATTTTCAAAAGCTTTTTTTAGTCTGATGCTTCAATTAATTTTAAACAGACAGTTCAACAAAAGGATACCCAAAAAATGTAATTGTATCATTTAAATATTGAATTGTTCTCTCTTAGTAAGATCCCATTTTCAATAAAATTGCAGTCTTACCTTGACATGAAGATGAAGTCCATTTGCCTATCCCTCTGGACAAAAATCTCTATTACTTTTTTGTAAAAGTCCTCCTTATGTTCTCGTAGTTTCAAAAGTCTATCATAAATCTGATCTAATCAATAGATTTATGATTCGAAAATTATAAAAGTAGGGTAGACATGTGGATATTATCCGGCTGAACAAAACGTGCATTTATCTAACAGGTTTGTTTCCCACAGATCTTATTTGGAGCTATTTTCTAAAATCCTATGGAGAAATATCATTGCTTTTTTGTCGAGGGAAGCCATGCGCAGTTTATTTCCGGGTTTTAGGACGCCTCACTGCAGCTCTCTCTCCTCCTCTTCACACGCCACACTTTTCGCGGCACACGTACTTACAGCCAATCAGCTCTGAATTATGTGAGATGACGTATGGTGGGGATGGCAGCACTATGCCCCTATGGTCATTATTTTGTTGCCACACACATTAAATAGGAAAATATTCTGAGCATGCGCAGTGTAGTTTTTACAGTCACCATTGACTTAAACAGGGAGAGGGAGGGGCATGATCGGGTTTTGTCCCACATGGCTCTAAACAGCTCAATAGGCACACACTGTAGACACTAATTAGAAGAACACAGACTAAAACAGCAATGTACAGATGATTAAACATGATCTTAAAATATATTTTATATTTTTTTTAATTTATTTTTTGCATTTTTTTGTAATCATTACTTTTAATACTTTCTGCTGACACTAGGTGGGGCTGTGCCCCACCTGCCCCTAATGACCAGTCGCCACTGCTCATTATGTGTGTTATAATGTTTTTTAACGGACGTTGTCTGATTATATAATCATATGCGCGGGCCGCTAGTGTCTGTTGATCTCCAGATTAACAGCAGCATGAGAATAACCTGCCGAAAGTGCCGATGCTCCATGGCGGAGGCTCCGGTAGAAATTGCCGGGATTTGCGTTTTTACCCCCTTAATGTCTGACCAATGGTTGAACAGCATTTCCGTGCACATGACTTGTGTTTAAAGTTTATAGTCCGTTTGAGTTTTGCCCGTGTGAACGCAAACCGAACCTTCTGAAAAATGAAACGATGTAACAAACTGTCGTCTGGTGCGCACCAGAAAGCGGACTATTAGGTGTGGTTGTGTGCTGTACAGTCTATAAAAACCTCTGAGACAAATGTGTTAGTTCTGATATTGTTTGATATAAATCATATTTATTTGATTAGCTGGAATGTTGCATTGTTTAAAACATTAATGGCTCAGGAGAGACAGTAAAGCCATTTCCTTTCCACTGCATTTTATTGAAAGATCTTACTGATTAACAGACAAGGAGACTTCTATAATCTATGACCTTAAAACGACTTGCACTCAAATCTATTTGTTTCCCAGAAGTGTATTACACCTTCACAACATTAAGTGCGGGAAGGCAAAAAGTGATGACCCGCACTTTAAAACAAAGACTAATAAAAAGGCCTAAACTCACACGATCACATCCGGCAGCTTCCTGAAGAAGAGAGCCTCCCTCTTAGTGAAACTTCCAATAGATAGATTAATGCACTACAGTGTGTTAAGGAATAGGACCAAAGAAAACATCCCATCATATAAAGAAGGATGTCTCTGCCATCCAAGTACTACAACAAACAAGTAGCTCTGTCCACTGACGGCCATAAAATGATACTGTACTCCACCTAAAACCTTTATTCTTTTTTTAACTCAATATCAAAACAGTTTAGTTGGTAGTTTTCTCCATTGCAAATAACTAAAAGTAAAAGTGAATTCAAATAGTTTGTACAATGGTAAAACGATTCCAAACTTGATTAAATACATGGTTTGCAAAACATGCTACCCCTCTCCTCGAAGAAGCACATTTAGTAATATTTTAGGATGAGTGTTTGATACTCAAAACATGCAGTGTCTGTGGTGTTTCCTTTCAAATCAAGCTCCTGACGTCAAACATTACATCTGCATTTCAGCCTTACAGACACTCAGTGGAGTCACTGTGTTATCTAGTGTTACTCAACAAGAGGTAACACAGAGATAAGCTCCAAGTCTTGGATTTCTAAAGACATGATGGGGAAACTAACTGACAGTGGGCTGTGCGTTTGATCATCAGATCACGGGGGCGTTGGGGAACTCCAGTTCAAAACCCGCCACTGCGTCAGGCAGTTGTGTCCTTGGGCAAGACACTTCACCCGAAGTTGCTCCTGTGGGTATTATCCACAGTACATGTATGTAGTGTTGTCACGATACCAACATTTTGGTTTCGATACAAAGTCAAGAATTGCGATTCCGATTATTTTTCGATACTTTTCTTAAAAAAAGAGAAACAGTCTTAAATGTAATTATTGTGCTTTATATTTCACACCAGAACCAGAACCACATTGTTAAGTTAGCTAAAAAGATAGCCATATTAGACAGTTATCATTGGCATTAATTGCCTCGGCAAACTACGAAAACGTTCATTTGTCACAAAATAAATTACACTGGTTTGACTTAGATTTGAGGGCATGGGCTTGAGCATGATGTAATTATGTTATCTATCACATTCGCTAACCTCTCTGGATGCCAGTCGGCGAGGTGCTTAGCCAAGTTTGATGTGTTGGCTCCCTTGGTTTGCAGGGATCTAAAACATGTCTTACAGACAGGCCTCGTGGTGTCCGTAGGCTTGCCCTCACTGTCAGAGATATCGCTCAAATACTTCCAAATTTAGCTTCTGGCGTCTTTTTTGTCAACAAGCCGAGGCGCAGCGGCAGTTGCACTCCCACTTGCAGCCATGCTTCTCGTTTTCTCACATGCTCTGGCAGCTAGCGCGTGCACGAGAGAGGGGAGGGACTTGGAGCGTGCACGAGAGATGGGAGGCACTTAGAGCGTGCTTGAGAGATGGGAGGCACTTAGAGCGTGCTTGAGAGGGGAGGCACTTAGAGCGTGCTTGAGAGGGGAGGGGCTGCAGGCACGGCTGCAGTGCAGGGAGTGGAAGCAGAGCGCTGAACACACACGGCTCTTATTAAAACAGCGCTTTCTCACCGGAGTACTTTTCCCCGTCATTCTTAAAGTACCGATACTAATGAAACGGAGGAATCGTAACGTTTTTAACGGCAGGGTATCGCGGTACCTTTCAAGTATCGGTACACCGTGCAACACTACATGTATGATATCAATGTGTACTTGTAAAGCGCCTTGATGACTTTGAGGTGTGAAGATGGGCGGTGTGGCGCAGTGCGCTGTGCAATGATTATCAGATCAAGGGGGCGAAACCCGCCGCCGCTGCGTCTGTAAAGCCGTTGTGTCCTTGGGCAAGACACTTCACCTGAATTTGCTCCTGTGGGTATTGTCCACAGTACATGACCATTACATGTATGTCTGATATGTATCTGTAAGGAGCGCTTTGAGAGTCATTGAAAAAGCGCTATAATAAATATAAGGATTATTATTATTATTAGAGTGAGTCTTCTTACATCAAAATAAATCCTCAAGTTGAATTATTTCTTCAAAAACTAAATCATTTGCTCAGAATGAAGCGTGATATTGGGATGAAACTAAGAGAGGAAATATATGAATTCACATACTCTGGATTAAGCTGGAACTTCTTCAGTTTCTCATCCAGATTAGAGATGTCTCTGAGGTCAGCTCCAATGATACAGTACCGGTCTGAGTCCAGGCTGTGGGCATCTGAAACACAAACAACATATTGTGAAGAATGGAACCAATACAAGACAAACGCGTATATTTTCTGACCTAAAATACAAAATATTTGTATGGAATGAGTGTAATTTATTGGTCATTACCTAGCAGTAAGGAGTCTGTTGAGTGGGTTTCGATGAGGGGTTTTGACAGGGGTGGCTTCGTCCTAATAAATAAATAAAAAAGCAATTCAATTCATAAAGTGCGGATCACCAATAAACTTTAAGCTGCACTACAATAACACATTTTACAGGATACACTATCTATATAGCTAAAAAGCAACAAGAAGCACATGTATGTTCAGATTACTAGTTTATATAATCTTTAGGTAAAGACTCATTCCTCACTATGTAGTCCAATAAAACAGCCCTATACATTCTTTGGTTAAATGATGTGAAGCTTATTGTGAATAATGATAATCATTTTCTACACATAATATACGTTATGTTATATAAAATGGAATCTTGCATACATGTAATGAGAACAGTCTTAACACACTGGATTACTCTGAACAGTTTTAAATGAAGCTCTGCCGCCCTCTACAGTCTTTGACGCCACATTGCAATACCAAAGCCAGAGAAGGGAATACAAACATCACAGTCGTGCTTCCTAATGTTCGTCCTCATAAAGACTGCCATACTGACCCCCTAAACACATTGTTCTTATTCATATGCATGTAACATTATATTTTATAATCTTCATAATCTGATCTTCAAATGATAATAATAGCATGGTTGTCTTACTTGATATTGTGTATTTTTCTGGCCACAACTGTTGGAAAGTCAACTTCAAAGAATTTCCGTGGCATGAGGTTTTCATCCTATAACACACACATTAATTAACACACATTAATCTGTATACTAAAGTTACAAATAAATGTTTCCGATACAATAATATACATTCATTTTAACCCTTTAAATGACAGTGCCCCTTTTATCTTTATGAATAAAAAACAATATATCTTTTTTGAGCAATGTCAGACTATTAAGAAATCTCCCACTTGTTACCTTTGGATAAATATTTCAAAAGAGAAAGCCTAAAATGTCCCTAAAGCCGGGTTAAAGCGTTAAACTAAATACCTTTGTGTTACACAGAGTTGAAAGCAACATGAGAGCAATGGGGAGTCACATTTAGACCAGAGTTTATCACTGAGCCATGATGCAAACCTTGAGTCTCCAGAAGGTGGTGTCCAGCCCGGCTCCCAGGTTGATCACCTGACAGTCGCAATGCGTCTTCCTGAGGAACGCGTCCAGGAGATGGTTCACTCCCTGAACACGGGCATAGTAACCTGTTGAAAGAGAGAGGGGGATGAGCTAATAACAACACATGCCGGGACAACATCACATTAAGAAAGACATTTCTCAGACCCTCTCTGGCTTTGAATTGGAGCACGCACCACATCAATCAATCAATGTTTATTTATATAGCCCAATATCACAAATGTTACATTTGTCTCAGTGGACTTCACAGTTTGTACAGAATATCAGTATGACAATACGAAACCCTCTGTCCTTAGACCCTCACATCGTACAAGGAAACACTTCCAGAGAAAACCCACAGTTTAAAGGGAACATGGGAGAAACCTCAGGGAGAGCAACAGAGGAGGGATCCCTCTCCCAGGACGGACAGACGTGCAATAGATGCCGTGTGTAAATCGAAGAGATAATACATTTTACAGCATATAGACCGAATGTTAGGAAATGCATGTGTGTATAATAAGAAGATGAATCCACAAGGATGTCAACAATCCTGTGGAAGCCATCAGGGAAGTAGTATGGCGAGAGTCAGCCAGGACCGCAGAGACAGGTTCAGCCACGACTCGAAGTCCAGGACTCAGATCAGGACTCAGGATCCAGGACTCAGGATCCAGGATCCAGGACTCAGGATCCAGGATCCAGGAGCCAGGACTCAGGATCCAGGACTCAGGATCCAGGACTCAGGACTCAGGATCCAGGACTCAGGAGCCAGGACTCAGGATCCAGGACTCAGGATCCAGGACTCAGGACTCAGGATCCAGGACTCAGGATCCAGGACTCAGGATCCAGGACACACGACCACAGCAACAGGATCAGCCACGACTCAGGATCCCGGCGTAACGACATGTTCACTTAGCTAATGAGTTACTTCCAATTAAGAAAACATGTGTAAAATGAGAGTTTATAGCTCACCTCTGTTGATTTCAGGGGCCTTCCGCTCCCCTACAGATCTTACAAAATACTGTATATAAGGATCCTTCCAGTAGCTTTTACTGGAAGCAAACCTAGAACACAATTAGACATTTGATTAGTAGATGGCATCGATGATTAGGTATTAAGTAGTATTATTATTTATTCAATGTACCCCCTTGAATATTAACACTAAGGATCAAGAACTGGCTCTATTGATCTGTCGAATTTTAAACCCCTATTATTATTTTTTGTGCACCATACCAGTGGTGACAAAGTACATTTACGTACTAAAGTATTTATTTAAGTGCAATTCGAGTTAGGTGTACTTTCCATAAGCCTTTTTCCTTTCATGCAGCTTTATGCTTCTGTTCCATACGATAAGATAAGATGGAGCTTTATTAATCCCTGTGGGGAAATGCAGTTGTTTAGGACATGCAGGACTTTTACCTCACTACACTTATCTGACATTGTTATCCCCTTCCTGTCCAGTGAAAACAATGTACCTCCAGATGTGCTGCTTTTGAATATTCCTGATAAACTGAAAGATAAAGTGTTTATTGAGAAATATGAAGTTTCCTGAGCTCATGAGAAGATTACTTTTAAGAGACAACAGACATGTGATGATCTTATTCAGTATGATGTGATTTAAACTAACATGATTCAAATGTAGCACAACCATACACATCTACAGCAGTACCATTCACATTAATGCGTCAACAATATGAATCCAATATTCATATATAATTTTAAAACACTGCTCAAGGTTTGAGATGCAGGACTATTACTTATTACATAGTACGTTCAAAGTGTGGTAAGTACTTTTAGAGGATCTGTATATATTTGTTCTACCACTGTTCATACTATATGGTCTGATCCATATCTCAGACCACTCCCATGATAAACCATATGCATATGCGCAGTGTCAAAATGTTGAGAGCCAACGAGAACATTTAGCAATAAGGCACGTTAGTTAATATTCGTGCATATGCATGATATCCTATACTACTCACCTATTAAATGGCCATTGATTGCATGTTAAATAATGAAAGCTGCTGCAGCACGTTACCTTTTGCAGATGGTTGCATCGTCACAGGTCGCCCTCACTGCTTCATCAGAAGTGTCCGAGTCTATGTAAGGCTGCCGAGCTGCCATTAGCTATTCTTGTCCTAAAGTTAACTTTTTAACATTAAAACTGTAAGCGTTCACCAGCTCGTCCACAAGGGCTAACTTAGCCACAAGCTAACTGGCTAGCTCTTTTTTGACAGGTGGGGCTGTTTAATAAAAACGAGGAAGAAGAAGAAAAAAGCTGTGAACGTAGTCGGGTTGCTCAAGTACTTTCGTATAATAAACAATGTATTAGTTGAATAACAATAAGCGATATTTAACGAGAGAGTAATATTTTGCAGGCTAATAACAACTCGCAGCAAGAAATGAATGAGCACTTCCGACCAGATGGTAAACACTTCCGGTTGATATGTTCAGAATAAAAGAAACCCTGCAAAAGTAAACAACAATGAAAATGTATGAAGTAAACCCCAATTTCACTTACAGTAATAAACATTATTTGTAGAATCTTTCACACAATGCTTTACTCTTTGGGAATATAGAATACAATTATCATGAAAAGAAGGTATAACTAATGGACAATTACATTACAAACAAGGGTTATTAAAGAAAGATAAACGGAATATATTGAAGGCATAACATGAGATAGAAAATAAACAAAAGGAATAATGTTAATAATTCTAAAATCAGTAGCCATAGTGCCCATATTTGCAGCAGGCGTACATCAACCCTCTCTGCAGCATCAACATGACAGAAAGCCATATTCATACCACCACTGCACCATCCTTGAAAAACATTATTTCTTGAGTTTTGACAATTAGAAGTCTTGAAAAATGTGCTTTATTTATAAATGTTTACATGGACTGCCCCCCAAAGCAGAGGGACAACTTTTGGACAAAATGTCCTCTCCGTTAGAGGCATTGTGGAATAGCCTCCCAACTGAGATACAGGATTGTCCCACTCTCAATAGCTTCAAAGGTCAACTCAAAGAATGGTTGAGAAACAGACGCAATCACCGCTAAATGCACTTTAATACAGGGGTATCTCCTCTTGCACTTTAGGTAGCTCTTGTATCTTCTCTTGCACTTTATATGCCGTTGCTGCTATATTGTATTACCATGTCATAAATACGTGTGTATGCTGCTCTTGCTCTTTTGCACTGTTTGCATATACCATGTATTTTGTTTTTGCTATGTTTGTAAAATGTCATTTGTTTGTAAAATTTCGTTTTCTTAAATGTTTTATGTGTTTTATCTGAGGGGCTCAAAGCTAAATCTGGCATATTTACGCTTGACACATTTTATTGTTTTAATGTTCATTAATGTGCAATGTCCCCGCTAAATAAAGGCTGTGGCTCAGTGGTTAGTGTGCTGAATGCTCGAAGTGCTCGAATGAGGAGGTAGCAAGTTCGAGTCCCACTGCAGTCAGCATGTCGTTGTGTCCCTGGGCAAGACACTTCACCTCAAATTGCTCCTGTGAGGATTGTCCACAGTATTAAGTATGTAAGTCGCTTTGGATAAAAGCGTCTAACAAGTGACATGTAATGTAAACGATTAAATAAAAATAAAACATGTTTCCTGTCCCTTTCACATTTTTGTTGTCTTTTCTGTTTCTATATTAGTGGTTGAGATTTGAATTTGTTAAGTATTTCACCTATAGAGTGCACTCTCTGCATTATAGGATTCTTAATCTGATGTTCTGTGTTTTGCACTGAGCCTCATCTTTTGGTTAGATAGAAGCCCGGTTGATTATTATCCTGGAAATGAGGCACAGACAGTAAAAGATGCAACTGAAAAGAGGCACCACAATCAGCCGATCACTTTCATCTGTTTCATTCTGGAGATTGGTGAATACAGCCTGATGATAAAAGTGAAACAATGTCTCGCTTTGAAGAGTTTTAAAAAGGGGGATTAACAAAGGGGGGAAACAATAAAATGGTGCTTCCATCAATTCCCATGTGAAATATGGAATCTAAGGCACTGTGCAACATTTTCTCGCATATGTTGTTGGGGGAAATCCTGCTATTATAAAGCCAACGTCATTGAGGATGTCACTCAGATAATTGAGATGTTCTTATGGCATCAGTGTGTCTGAAACCTGCAGCATGTATAAAAAGAGACATACTAATAAGAAACTTTAGCATCTATTTCAATATCAATAAAGGTGAGAAACCATTCAGCTGCAAAGATCTCAGCTCTGCTCTCCTGGAGAAACAAAGTGCTATGTGCTTTGTGGACTGTTAAACATCATGGCTGTACACAACATGTGTTTTTACAATAATGTCTTAAAGCTGACGTTGCAATATTTAAATTTAGATTGACATCCAGCTGAAAGGCATCATTAACTGTGACTTCGATCTGATAGAATCATAATGCATTTGGCCTCTGAAAGATGCCTGTCTGAGTCATTTGAATGCTATCAGTTACCTATGTTGAGTACCATTAGGAGTCAGTCTAGCCTTATTGCCTTCTCAGCAAAAAGGAAGTGGGGTTTTACTAATGCTGTTTCCAGTCAAATGAATTCCCTGGTACTTTACCTTTACACCATCTGATTTAAAGGAAGACAATTTAGCATCGGTGCAATACTCCAACATCTGAATTTTTATTAAAAGCATGTTTATTTTATTGCATTAAAGGCTGTTTTGAATCAGTGAAGAACTCAAAAGTCTGTTTTTTTAAATAAAAGTTGTTTAATTTTGTAGTAGAGGCTTTCTAACAGTAGTTTTATATCATTGTAGTACAGGCTTTTTGCATAAGTCCAGAGCTCCAAAGTCAGTGTTATTTTAATACAAGTCGTTTTGTGGTTGTTGAAGTACAGGTTCTTTTGCATCATTGCAGCTAAGCACCTTGAATTGCCTTGTGTTGAAAGGTGCTATAAATAAACTTGCCTTGCCTTGCCTTTCTAAAAAGTCAGTATTTTTTAATAAAGTATTTGTTTATTGCAGTACACTCGTTTTTCATCAGTTAAGTACTCAAAAGTATTGTTTAATTTCATTGTAGTACAGGCTTTTTTGCATCAGTGCACTGCTAGAAAGTCAGTATTTTTCATAAAAGTCGTTTTTTTTGCATCACTGAACCCAAAAGTGTGTTTTTTTAAATAAAAGTTGTTTAATTATTTTTGCAGAACAGGCTTTTTTTTTTACATTAGTTTAGAGCTCCAAAGGAATTGTTCGTCCTAAAAGCACTTTTATTTTGTTGCAGTACAGTCTTTTTGTGCACAGTGCAGGGCTCCATATGTTCTCCAGTCGATGTCCAGGGGGAGGTGGTGCTCCAACGTGACTTCCTGCCGCCCTCCTCCCTCTCTGAGCGGGCAGAGGCAGAGGTGAGCCCCGCTGCTGCTGCTGCTGCTGCTGCTGCACTTCACTCTGGGAAAGAAAAAGCGGCCGACGGACGGATTATCAGCTCAGTAACAGTTAGCTCGTCGGCTAACGGGTCAACACCAAAACAAGCCACCGAGGGGGAGCCATGAAAACCCTCCAGTGAAAGTTACGCACGGTTTACCCGAAGACTTTAATGCACGGAAAGGCACAAAAAAGGAGGATCCCGGATCATGCCTTCGGGAACGGGAAGGCTAGTTTAGGGGCTAGCGAGGCTGCAAACTATTTTTAATTGGCTTTGAATGGCTCCTGCTTGTGTTCTCCTGTCATAGCGACAGTTTGGGGAATTAAAAAAGAAAGGGAGAGGCCCTTCATGACAAATCAAAAGCCCGGATTTAAAGCGTAATTTGGGAAGAAAAGCTACCAAAGGGACCCAAAATGAAGAAGCAGTTCAATCGGATGAAGCAGCTCGCCAATCAAACAGTTGGCAGGCAAGTATTCAAGTCACCGCTGGTTAATGCTTATGGGAAAACTAGTTAGCAAACACACTTCATTCTGCTCTTTTTCCATGCTTTTCGATTTATTTTAACCCCATACTATTCCTTAACTTGCTTTCTATCAGTTATGCAGATGTGGAAGAAGTACTTTCATCATCTACTTGAGTAAAAGTAGAAGTACCATAGAGTACGAATACTCAGTAATGAGTAAAAGTCCTGCAATTAAGATGTTACTCAAGTAAAAGTACAAAAGTATTTGCATATAAATATACTTACAGTACCAAAAGTAAAAATACTCATTCTGCAGATTGACCCAGTTCAGAATCATCTATGATATGTATTGGTTATAATTATTGGTGTGTTTATCAAAGATGGTAAAGGTGGAACTAAATGTGATTACTTTATTTACTGCAGGGTAGAATGTGAATTTACCTCAGGTGTAACTAAAGTCTGATTTAAGTGTTGATTATGTTGTTTACCTTTTTAAGTACTTAAGGGTAGTAAATAAATGTAGTGGAGTATTTTCATGTTATGCTACTTTGTACTTTTAGTACAAAGTAGCATAACATGAAAATACTCGTACATCGAAATTGTACTTAAGTACAGTACATGAGTATACATCTACTTAGTTACATTACACCACTGCAGTTATGACAATGCAATGTTGTAACAAGAGAACATTAGTTTTCAGACTGAATGAATCCATTGCTTTTAAAGCCAGACATACAGGCCTGCAGACAGTTAAACTGGATGTGGGAAAAGCTGTACTTGATGTGTGCAATCCAACCAGATGTCCTCCTGAAAAGTCTGAATCAGCCATCTGCACATTAGCACTGTCTGCCTGGGAAATAAACAGCAACAGCGAGAAGCCCCATGAGTGTGCATTTTGCTTTCGGTCATTGACCCGCCCTGAGCTGAGTCACTTTCTTTCATTATAAGGTTGTATTCTGCTGTCAACATCTGTGCAAAATAGCATGTCTGACGTGCTTTGGAAAACATACAGTAGGGAAACCAATTCCTACTTTTGGATGATTTTACAGTATCTATACTATCAATACAGTAGTGGTTGAAGAAGTACTCACATCCTTCACTTAAGTAAAACAATAAATAGTTTGGTCTTAAAATACTACATTACAAGTAAATGTACAAAAGTATCATAGGCTAAATGTACTTAAAGTAGCAAAAGTACACTTTTAACAGTATAGAATATCATTTTGTCCTGTTTTTATCCCTAATTTATACATTTAAGCGCATTTTAAAGTTGTAGTTTGTCAATGTGGAACCAATTTTAGATACTGGGTTGATAAGTAGCACAGTACTGCATTATATCATATCAGCATATCATGTGTTTTACATTCCTCTCCTACAGTTTAGAGCTTTCTTAGAAATACTGATGCAGTAAAGGGTTATCATTTTACCTCTCTACTGTATAGGGATTGAGTTTGCTTTGTAACATTTGCAAACTTGACAGTCAAATATGCTTAATCTAGATTAAAAGTAGAGATGCAGCAATACTAAGTCAAAAAGCTTGATGTCAAAGTAGGCCAATCTCATATCTGATACCATTATTTTAATAAAAACAATTCAGTACATTTATATATTAACGTATGTATTTAATACATCCTGTTTTACAAAGGTCAACCCTAATGTTGCCTTACACATAAAAGATCATAGTCTCTTCTACCTAGTGAAGCATACACCTTATTCATTCTAAATAACAATGGGGTTAGCCAACATCCTAAACCAGCGATTAAAAAGGTAAAATAGGTGCATCCAAATATTGACAGGTAAAATGTTTCATTATTATGGCACTGATGACGTTTTAAAGCAGATATTTAGCTGATAACAGACCTTAATTCATGAGTTTATAAAGGTGTGTTCCTGGTCTTTGCTGCACTGTCCATGTCCGGCCTCACTTGCCCCCTGAGCAGCTGAGGGAGGGGGGAGAAGGATTTACAGGACTCACATCCTGCAGCAGTGGATGTTTAATACTCTGCACCATAGCTTTCACTCTGTGCTGATAAAGAGGCAGTAAGAGCCTTCTCCATTTGTGAAACTCTAGCCGCTCCGCTTCTACCAGACATCAAACTTAAAACATATCAAATAGATTAATGCTCCTAAGTGATGCACAATTGTCTTTCTGTCTTCAATCCAAAACTTCCCTCTCTCAGAACTTCTAACAGACAGCAGTATCTAAGCTATTAAGATAATACATCCCAACAATGAGGAGGCATTCTGCAGCTTATTAAGTAATACCACAGTGTTCCTTTGTGACTGAATATTCACAGCAGCAATAGCTTCAGCATGGCCTTGTGTTGACAGGGGGGGGGGCGAGTTAAGCCAGAGGATGTTTTCATCATGAGGGCCAACCCTGCGTGTGTGAGATTTTGTGTGTACCGTGTGTGTGTGTGTGTGTGTGTGTGTGTGTGTGTGTGTGTGGTACCTCAGGCAGACAACGCATGTGCACCAGAGTACTGGATGGTACCAGATAAAGCCAACAACAGGCTGGAAACAATATTGTGTCAACGCTGAACAGGCATTATCACCACATAGAATATACTTTTCTACGTTTAAAAAGTGTGATATATTTCCATGTTAAAGGTCCCATGTTGTGCTTTTCTGGTTATTACTCGTCCCCTTGTGTGCTATGAAGGTTTGTCTGCATGTAAACGGTCTGCAGAGTCAAAACCCCTCAAAGTACACCCTGTAGCGAGTAAAACTCTAACACAGAGAAGACCTGTCTATGCTGCCCCAGAACGCCTCGTTGGAGATTTTTATTTTCCATTGTTTACTTCCTGGGTTCTGTGACGTGTGAACACCCAAATCAACAACAAATGACCGGATTGGCCCAATCCGCGGAGCACCTCACACACCAGGATCCCTTGGCTAACTAACAGGGAGTCCCATTGACTTGCATAGAGCTCCCTGAACGCTGGTAATAGACGAGTTGGGATGGCGGAGAAATGCTCTCCGCAGACCCATTCTCACAGCATTATAAACAGGGCTGCACATAACTGGTGCGCAGGTGCGCATACGCACCTCCGCCAAAAAAAGAGCACCGGGTCATTTGAAAAAAGGCGCATTTGTGTACCAAAATTGAGAGAGAGAGAAGGGAGAAGAGAGGAGAGAGAAAGAGAAAGATATTTGCGAGTTGCATATGAACTCAGGGGTCGGCCCGTAGCACTGGCCATGGCGCTGGCACTGGCGTTATAGATGTTCGCCTAGGGCGCCAGACCTGGGGAGGCGCTGCGCTGGCAGTTCTGGGAGGGAAAAAACAATTTTGACCGTTGGCGCTCATCCTAATTTTCGGCCTTGATGTAACAACATTCATAATTAAGTAAATGTAACACCCTTTTCACCTCGGTTACACGTTTCATTTGCCCTGTACGATGGGCGCTGTAAGTGATGAAAATGGGGGATGTTGGCTTATCTGGCGCCCGAAGCTCACAGCCAAAATGCGAGTGAGCGAGGGAGAGAGAGAAGGGCACACCGCCCGGTGTTGTTATTAGCATCTGGTGCTCGCTGCTCTAACGGATATAAGAAGAAGATGTTTCTACAATGATGTGGAGGGAGAGTCCTCTCCAGTCAGACTGAGAGGCTGATACTACAGCTCAGTGAGGTAAAGGACTCTGAGTGTTTAGATAGTTCACTTTAGTCTAAGTTCAAACAGTTTGGTCACAATTTATGTTAACACATATTTCCAAGGCACTCCTTTATAATTATTGGGATAAACAGGTTTGAAATCATTCCAATGTATACTATAGGACAGTAACCAAAAATATCCTTTAAAACTGGAGAGATAAAAAATGCATAAATAAATGTTAAGGTAAGATATGATATGAATGAACAACACAAATAAAATAAGTTACATTCATTTGTTATTGGCTATGGTAGGCTATTGGTTATGTTCACATACTTATTTGATTACATCCACTTGTCTAAGATGACAACAGAGACTTTCGACCCAAACCCAGCTGTTGACTTGTGGATGCAAGCAGCTAATCACAGACTCAACCAGAGAGAAAGTAGTAGGCCTACATCATCAGCTACCATGTCTGACAGAGAGGAAGACAGTGAGGAGAACAGTCAGGAGAACAGAGAGGAGAATAGAGAGGAAGACAGTGAGGAGAACAGAGAGGAAGACAGAGAGGAGACAGAGAGGAAGACAGAGAGGAGAGAGAGAGGAAGACAGAGAGGAGACAGAGAGGAAGACAGAGAGGAGAACAGAGAGGAGAATAGAGAGGAAGACAGTGAGGAGAACAGAGAGGAAGACAGTGAGGAGAACAGAGAGGAAGACAGTGAGGAGAACAGAGAGGAAGACAGTGAGGAGAACAGAGAGGAAGACAGAGAGGAAGACAGAGAGGAGAACAGAGAGGAAGACAGTGAGGAGAACAGTCAGGAGAACAGAGAGGAGAACAGAGAGGAAGACAGTGAGGAGAACAGAGAGGAGAATAGAGAGGAGAATAGAGAGGAAGACAGTGAGGAGAATAGAGAGGAAGACAGTGAGGAGAACAGAGAGAAGACAGTGAGGAGAACAGAGAGGAGACAGTGAGGAGAACAGAGAGGAAGACAGAGAGGAAGACAGTGAGGAGAACAGAGAGGAAGACAGTGAGGAAGACAGAGAGGAGAACAGTCAGGAGGGTAGTGATGACAGCTTGTAGGATTACTGGTCGTGCTAATGTTGTCTTGTGTTCACCTCTGCATGTGTGTTCTGTGTTCACAAATAAAGTCAAGACCCCCTCAAAAGCTACGGTTTATTTCATTTTAAGGATGAGCAGCAAGCAACATCTCCAGGTGCTCCTTTGAGAACCAGGGCAAAAAAGTTATGTGCACCCCTGATTATAAACCTTTTTCTTACTCAATATCAAGCCACACTTATTGTTTTTACTTCGGCTGTGAGTGTTTCTGTGTGCTCAGGATGAGTTTCGTTGTGTCTCGCTGTATCGCCGACCCGGAAACCTGTCCGCTCCTCGCAGCAGCGAGCCTCGCAACGTCCCGACCAATCAGAGCACACTGGGCTCACAGGGAGGGGCAGGAGCTCCAACAAGCCGTGTAGGACAGAGAGTGAATACACATACTATACAGAAATGCTGTATGAGAAACCAATGTGAGTTTGGAAAATTGCACAATTTTTAAATCTATTCTAGTAGACCTCAACAATGGAAATATGATCAGTAGAAATGGCCATGACGTGGGACCTTTTTAAAGGAATAGTTTAAACTCACAAATGACCTATTATATATCAATGACTTACCACTTGTTTTAAAGGGGGCTTTTTATGCTAATTTTCCTGTTCATATTAATATGTAGTATGATGCAGCACCTCTTTTCACCCTCTGTCTGAAACCAGAGCCCAGTCTGCTCTGATTGGTTAGCTGGCCGGCTCTGTTGTGATTGGTCAACCGCTTAGAGATGTTCCGCCTCTTAGCCTATCACGTACAATGTGTTGGAGCGCTAGCCAATAGAAGTGAGTGTCATTATGTGGAGGGAACTTTGGGAGTTTAGCCTTTGCAGACCATTTACATGTACGTACACACACACACACATACATACATACATACATACATACATACACACACATACCTATAACACACTACAGGAAATGGAAACCCCTAAAAAGCACAACAGGGCCTCTTTAAATGACTGATAGTTTACATGATAACACGGATAACACACATTATTTGTTGGCAGGATATAAGTTTTCTGCTTCACTGAGTTTCTTTTTCCCTCAAATTCCTAGTTTGGCTCGATACTGAAGAAGATTCGCTTGATCGTTTGTGTTTTATGATTCTTCGCTCACAAACTCATCATTATCAGTTATTGAAATGCATATGTTTCTCGGAAGTCTTATTTTTAGGATTGGCTTTCAGAGATAAACAAAACGTTGCTTTCTCTCAACTTTAAGTGAAAACACGAAGGAGCTGCTCGAAAAAATAAATCATCAGCGGATAAAATAAAGCTCTATTTATTGATGTCAAGATGGCTCTTCATCAGGGGTGCAAACATTTAAATCTCCTGCTACTTTGCAGCTGGAATACTCATAACCTCCTCATTGCAGTGCACAGCAGTAATTTAGAAGTGGAGAGAGTGTGTGTGTGTGTGTGTGTGTGTGTGTGTGTGTGTGTGTGTGTGTGTGTGGTGTGTGTGTGTGTGTGTGTGTGTGTGTGTGTGTGGTGTGTGTGTGTGGTGTGTGTGTGTGTGTGTGTGTGTGTGTGTGTGTGTGTGTGTGTGTGTGTGTGTGTGTGTGTGTGTGTGTGTGTGTGTGTGTGTGTGTGTGTGTGTGTGTGTGTGTGGTGTGTGTGTTGGTGTGTGTTGTGTGTGTGTGTGTGTGTGTGTGTGTGTGTGTGTGTGTGTGTGTGTGTCTTGCTTTTTTCGTACTGTATGCCCTTCTTACCGAGTGACCTGTCAGCATTTGGCTCGAGGCGAGAGGCGAGCATACTCTGCTTTGGCCATTAACTTTTTGCCCTGTTTGTGTGTGTGTGTGCATCTGCAAAATATCTGGAGTTTGGAGGCCCTCTGCGCTGCCCCCTGGGTTCCTGTGATTGTGTGCGAAAGGCAGAACAGTGTGTCCAGCAAGCAGCCGCTCGGAGGAAGTCTCTCCTTCTTCTTCTACAAACAGGAAGCTGCATCCCGAGACACGCCGGTGGTTTCTAGAGAAATCTGGGGAGAGATTGATGTGCAGAGAGGGTGAAACTGAGGTGCAGGGAGAAAACAGCATGTGACTCACGCATGCCAGGGAACATGACTGGAAGGTTTTTGTAGAAGCTTTTTTTAGTTGGCTATCTTTGAACTCTCTGTCCCAATACGTGCATTTTTTCTGCAGGTTAACGATAGATAGGGTATCAGAGGTAATACCTGCGTAAAGTAAACTAACAATCACGCTCTAGCCTCCAACAATGAGGTCAATATTCAGCGTACATGAGATGTTTGAGAGTGTGCATTTGTGATCGCCCCTGACTGTCAGAAGAACAGCCTTTGATAAGTTATTTAAGATAAGATTTGATAATCTGTGTTTTCCAATCAAAGAGTGTGGACAGAGGCTGCTTTTAAGGGGGGGTTCAAAGGTAAAAGGTACAGTAAAGAGGAGGAGGGGGACTTTAAATCAGACGAACCTGCAAAAAAAGTGCCACAAAACACAGCTGAGTTTCTTTTGAAAGTTGAAGTCCAAATTCTCAGTTTGCTCAAGCGATTTTAGCTACTGGAATGTAGTTGAAGTCACTCTACTGGTTAGTTGAGATGTTTATGTTGAATATACACTTCTGGAGCTGCAATCATTTTTCAGTTTTAATCAACACTTATAGTTGAAATATCACAAAGACCCGTCCTTGGACTGTGAGAAACTTGTTCCAACAAATCTTCTAGTTTCATCATACAATCCTTTTTTGATATCAACAACAACCTTCTTACAAGTAGTGTTGTTGTGTAATCTAATGTGCATCTATTGTGTTTTTAAAGTCCTTGATTCAGTCAGGAGGGAGACGTTTTGGAAGTTTTCCCCCGTAGGAATCCACAAAATGTCATTGTTGAGTGAACCAGGATAGGTGACTCTGGGCGTTCCCCTGAGTCTCCGGGACAAAGAGGTGCGTCAGCTGGGAGCCTTTGTGGTTCTGCTAGTGTTATAAGAGACCCGAGGCCTGTGCGAAGCGAAGCAGGATTTTCGCTTAGCCGGCTAACTTCAGGGAAAACTCGGGGTTTCCGGTCCTACGACGCTGGTTCTCTTTTTAGCAGGCTAGATCTCCATGGTAACTTATGCTGAGCGGCTAACCTGCCCCGGACCAGGTTAGGTTGCAGGCTAAGAGCTCAACTCAGTGAAAGCACCGCCTGCTGACCAATCAGAGCTCAGTGTGCGGAGTTTAAAGCGATCAAGTCATATTACAGGAGAAAGGAAATACAGAAAAGCTGCAGTCGCAGGAAAGACGGCCGGCAAAAATCACCGACTGTGTGAACGTGAACATTAATAGAATATCACCTCCATCTTCAGAGCAATCTGACTATTATAACATTAGCGTTAAGAAAGCTTACTTAAATATCTGCCACAACATAAGTAACCGGATCAGAGTAACATTAAGTACAGTCCGCGGCATATCACATCATAATGTATCATATATTTCCTTATCTGAGTCAGCTGAGCCGTATCTGGCCGTGCAACACTCACAGTGTCACATGCAGAAGTATTATTTTAAGCAACACATTAAGTTGACGAAACACTCGAGTCAAATGTAATTAAAGTCAGATCCACTCATGTCTTAGTGATATCATAAACCTGTTAATGTACGCATTCAAACACTTTTCTGTTACCAGCTGTATTCACCTTGCAGGTGCAACTATGTGGCTTTGATCCTGGATAAAGTATTTAAGTCATGGATGTTTAAAGTTGAACTTCTTCATATGTCTAATATTATAGTTGACTTTTCATTCAGGAAGTGTGACGCTGCGCTGTCAGTACGCTTCTCCATGTTTGTGATTGGTCGAATGCTCCAGATACCACCCCTTTCATGTGAACGCGCACCTAACTAGATAGGGCATGGCTGGCTTGAGCGATCCACTTGATAACCCGCGTCATAGTACAGTTTAGCGAGAGCGCGTATGTTTTGGATTAGGCCAACCGGCTAACTCAAACATATCCAGGTTAGGTTGAACCAGCTTCGTAGTATAGGCCTCTGCAGTATGAGGCTAAGCTGCTGTTTGTTTGCCGTCAAAGTCATTTGTGCTTTTTATCCAGATAATAAGTTGGTAGGATAGCAAAATGAGGATGTTGCTTATTTTAATTAGGTTAGAGACTATAATTTGCCTCAGTCACAGGAAGCTATTTCGTAATCTGGCCTTTGTGTTTGACATAATTCAGCTTTAAACTAAAGGAAAACATGGTGACAAATAATTGTTCCAGTTTTTAGGAAACTTAACACGGCTTTGATGTTAAAATTCCAACCATTACATTTCTGTTTTAATGTTAGAATTAGAGAAATTGTCACAAAACTAGAGCAGGAACAATTGTTGAATTAAGAGAAAAATAATGACAGCTATTTAAAAAAGATAATTGGGTCATATTTCTAATGTGAAATATTCGCTCATTTAAGCTTCTAAATGTGAGGTTTGCTGCTTATTTTCTATATAATAATACAGTAGACAAAATATATGTGGGTTCTGAACTAAAAATCTGTTGACCTTTAGATATTCTTTAATAACATGTTTATTTACTGTTTCAACATTGCAATATAAATACCCACCAGGAAGGAAGCGTCCTGTTTAGTCACGGTGCTTAGCCCCGATTTATCGGTGTCTACCTCCAGCTTTCACCCTCATGTTTTGCTCGTTGTTGCCCAGAGCTAATGTTAGCGTTAGCTCACATAATGATCCACATTACGGACCCTCTACGAGCTGAGTCACTCAATTATTCTCCTTTCATGTGCTTCCAGTATCCATTACCTTCGTCCTCAATCTGCCAACTGTTGCAGCGCTAAGAGTATTCTTCTTCTTCTCTGATTGTGTTGAGTGTTCTGCTAACAGCCGCTCCATTGTGCTTATGGTTGCAGTATTCACTTACTCCCTTTCCACTTTAGTAGTAGATCTCCATGGTTACCTCCTGATGTAGTGTGCAGGGAGGATCTCATGTTGTTTAGAAGTCACATGCATTGGCACACTTTCTGTAAAGGCAGCTCTTTTTGCTCGAGGTCAGCTGATACCGGCAAAACAATTGTTGTTCTGTTTGTTGTTGCCTGTCCTCACAGCCTTTTTTTTGTGCCTCTGACGCTGCTGCTTTGTTGGGGGGTTGGTGAACACAAGTGTTGCTTTTATTATGCTCTAAGGGTCTTCACATGTTTTCTGATCATTCAGTTACAACCAGATAAAGGCAATATATAGAAATATCATGACATGCAGCCTCTTGCTCACCTGAAAGTCAGTAAGCAGAGCTCAATTAACAGTGTGTGTTAATTAAATGTATTCTGGCTACTATCCAGGATCATTTAAATATATGTAATTAACTCACATTAAAACATACCTGTAATTAAAAACACTTTTTTCCCAATTTGTTCCCAATCTTCTGATCTTTAAGAGCAGTGGCGGTTCTAGACCAATGTGACTGGGGGGGCCAGGCTGGGTCCAGTTATTTTCAGAGGGGGGCACAATAAATGCAGGACGAAAAAGACAAAGACAGTATGAAGTAATTGTGCATAAGAAAGCAATGCAATACAGTTATTGGTATTTGTTTCATTACACATATTTATTTCAGATACTTATAGTTACAGTTTTTACGCTCTAATGCAGGGGTCTCCAACCTTTTTTAGGATGAGAGCTACTTTCAAAATATAAAACAAGTCGTGAGCTACTTTTACTCCTCTTTTGTTGTTTTTTGCAGTGTATACATTTAGCACATGTTAACATTATTATATGCTGACCTTTAACCTTTGTGTTCTGTTTGGGTCTGTGGGACCCGTTTTCAGTGCTTACTAAAAGAAAATGTAAACAATTTAATTATTTTAACCTGCTTTATTTGGGGGTGGACCTCACCTCCTCTAGGGGGGTCCGGGAGCATGCACCTCTGGGAAGATTTGTTTTTAAATGTTGAAGTGAAATGCATCAATCTGGTGCACTTTGAGCACAAAATGAATGTATGGACACAGCTCTCAACACTCAGATGAAAGGGAGCTGTATACTTTTCAATACTCCACAAATCTTTGGAATATGATTACAACCAATAACAAATCATTTCAACTTGTTTATTATTATCTTACTGTCTTATAGTACGCTTTGGAATGATTTCTTACTTTATTTTTTACAACTATATTAAATAGATAAAGGTGTGCTCTCTCTAATGGATCCGACTAGAATTACAAATATCGTTAGTTCCACCTATTCCGTCAGCCAAGAAATCGTTTAATCATAACACTTTTTTTTCATTTTCAGGGGGGTCCAAAGGCAGTGTTAGGGGGGCACTGGCCCCCCCTAGAACCGCCCCTGTTTAAGAGACTAAAACAGGGTTTTTTCTAGAAAAATACAGTATGAATGCGCTGATCTTGTGTATATGATATATACATTTTCGCGGGAACCTAATGCTCGTATACAAGATGGCGTCGCGGGCGTAAACAACAACGTGACGTCTGAGCTCCTTAAAAACAAAGCTCTCTCCCATCAGTCCCTGTCAGTTGAACATGCTACAGTCGGTTAGCTTAGCTTAGCATTTTTCCAAAGAGGCACCTTTCATTTTGTTGATAAATACATATTTTTATTCCATCAAGAAAGATAAAGACCACATTTTTAGGGTGTGAAAAACCTTCAATAGGGTAATAATTTTATATTTTCTAAGCGTCCCTGCATAAATAAAGCACACTAATTAATGTCTAGCAACATTTTGTGAGTTTGAGCTTACATAATATAACTGGTTTTGATATTAGTCATTTCAAACACGTTAAACGCAAATCAATGCAACCCCATCATCCCAGGTATTTTCCTATATGCTTTCATCCGTTTCTCTGTCACGATCTCCCTGGACGGAAGATCAATTAACAGATAATCAATGCGTGTATGATCCATAAGCGTGGATTTATAATTCTGCTTGATTATTAAACTGGTTTTTAAGATTAGGCTCTTGACAGGACCACATAAAGAGTAGATATGTAGACTACACCAGAACATGGGTTCCATATTGTGGCGACATAATCTCGCTCTGCATGTGTGTGAGCATTTCAAATGTGTGTGTGCCTCACATTTTGTACCGCGGCTAGCTGGAAGTCTTGTCTGGTTTCTGTGGGTTTTGGGTCCACTCACTCACCAGCTCACTATGGCTCTCCTCCAGAGAAAATATTTCCATTCATCCCCAGACTCTAGATTATTCTGCTTTTGGCACTTTTAAGACTCTTTAAACCCCCTACCCCTCAAAATATCTCAGTATTTATACTTCTTTCCTTAAAAAAAAAACCCAACCTATCATCCCTTCTCTGTCAGTCGCTCTCTGCCTCTGTGTTGTAATTGAAAGCAGCTGTGACAGGGTTACTATAGTTCATAGAGAGCAGCTTTTGGAGGAAGGCCCAGGCGTAATTTAAAGCTCCAGTTACCCAAAATGTAGGAAAGCCACTGAATACATGTGACTTCAGTCAGAAGGCTGAACCTGCACTCTGAAACGTTTGCACATTGGTTTGATGCAACTGTACTTGCACGGAGAGAAGGTGGGAATAAAGAGCAATAGAGGCGTATTACTACATGTTGGTTCATTAGCTTTGTTGTCACAGTATAAATATGTCTTTCACATCATATCAGTTAGATATCACAACTTCTGCTTGACTATGAATTATTTTTACAGCAAATAGGAACTAGCTATTGCTTTGCTGAATCTAAACAGACTTGCAAAAAGATTTACAGCATATATTTCATTACCATTTTTCTGCTTTAAATGCTCATAAGTGATTTGTTACTTTAGGGTTAATCTGCCTTTTACTGTGTAGCAATAAATATAGAACAAAAACAACACAAATCTAAATTAAACGGAACCAAATGCGACAAAAACCTATAAGTTATTAAAGGGGACCTATCATGCAAAATGCACTTTTGTACGTCTTTTATACATGAATATGTGTCAGGGAACTCACCAAGTGTCGGAAAACACAAACCCTCTCGCTTTTCCCCCCATACCCAAATCTCTAAAAACGGGGCTGCAACTGAGCTGATCCAGACTGATACAGATTTGAAATTGTTCTGACGTCAGAATATACAGTAGGGGTGTTGAAAATAATCGTTTCTACGATGCATTGCGATGCGGACGTGGACGATTCGGTCTCGATGCAGTGACGGAAGATAATCGGTTATAGCGTAGTAACGTTGCTTCCTGATTTTCCGGCCGCGGCTTTACTATAACGTTTTTTTTTTTCTGTCACTTTAATATCAAATCGGTCGGTGACGCAGAGATCAGGGAACAGACGTGACAGCGGCACAGCAACACCAAACACGGAGCAGTCTGCTTTATCCACCAACACAACACCACCAGTCCAGAACCAACAGCAGAAGGACCCGCTCTGAACCACTCCGTGTCGCTGCGGCTCAGAGATTTATGTTTTTCAAAAATAATCGCGTTACAATCATGTCAGGTTTTTGGTGGATTTAATTAAGTCTTGGATTGCAGAGTATGAATGTCCTCTAGCAATTTTCAGACGATATATACGTGTGTAAAGTTTGTGAAGGCAGGAGGAAAAAAGCTTCCGCGATCACCGTCTCTTCTCCGTTCCTCCAAGCCCCGCCCCCTCCCTGAAAATAATGAGTGACAGGCTGATAGTGACCCGATAGAAACTTTATTATTCACTTAATCACTGAGATATAATGAAGCTAACTTAATCTCATACATTCATGGGATTTATGCAACAGTAAGACAGAGAATGTAAGTGTGCACCCACATGCAGTATTTTAGTTGTTATATGCTGTTGTAAATACTCCTGTTGTCTGATGTGTTCAGACTCAAGTCCTGAGTGTGATGCCACATTCAGGACATTCAGTGTCCTTTCTTTAACAGAAGGCCGTTGCTAGAAGCTGCAGCTAGACTGCAGAAGCATTAGTTTTTTGTTTTTGAGGATGGAACACACACAGATATAGGGAGGCTAGACCTATACAATTCATTTATTTTGGTTTATAAATTAATGTCAAGACATATATGTTATTGATTTCTGAAGCACTTTCTAAATAATAAAAAGAGAGTTCATATGTATTTACTGCATGTATATATTGATGAAAAATAAGCCATGTGCAGTAATATAGAAAATTGAGGATGCAACGCATTGGTATGAATCGGGATGCATCAGGATGCATCGGGATATCGAATTGAATCGAATCGTTGACAGGATAATCGTAATCGAATCGTGAGACCAGTGAAGATGCACAGCCCTAATATACAGTATGGGCAACTCTCCACCTATCAGGGGAATGAGAGGTTGCGTGGCATGGTAACAGCATGGTAACAGCATGGTAACATGACGCTCGTGCCTCGCCCCCCTCCTTTGCAGGGGGGCGTGGTCAGCTGCAGCTCATTTGCCACAGAATCAGCCCTTGCAAAAACAGGGCTGGAATAGAGCAAATAGAGCTAAATGAGGCATGAGGCTAAAATGCATGATCTGTTTGGTATTTTGAAAAAAAAACTTAACAGACATGTTTTATATAGGTATGGCCCTACAATATATGTTTCAAATATAGCATGATAGGTCCACTTTAAGTAATGGTCTGAGGAATGTATCCATATTATATCAATACCGGCAAATGCAAATCAGAATAGTCTATTTTTAAAACATTGCTTTTCTATACAATCCTTTAAAAAAAAGTATTATGATTATGGTGTGATTTGCCAAATGTGTTTTGTTACGTCTGTAGAATAAGATTGATTGGGTGGGATATCTTTGCAGCCACAATACTGCATTTAATATGATATTTTAACACATATTTAGCCTATTGCCAAATATTTTAAGCTTGCAATTTGAATATTGGACTAGTTCATATTGCAATAACGATACCCTACTTGCTTTTTCTGCTGAGTTGCAAGTAAAACCACCTTGTCTCCAGTCTCCTGTTGCATACAGAAGGCCTGTTGAACATTACATTACATGTTACTTTGGATAAAAGCGACTAACAAGTTACTTACATACTCAATACTGTGGGCAATCCCCACAAGAGCAATTTGGGGTGAAGTGTCTTGCCCAGGGACACAACGACATGCTGACTGCAGTGGGACTCGAACCTGTGATCCTCTGATTCGATCAGCGCATTAATCCACTGCGCCACACGCCTCCCTTGAAGGTGTTGATGAGCAGCAGGAGCTCACAGTGTGTTTCTCAGCCTTCTCCCTTTAAGTGAATCTAATCTGTCTGACCTCCTCAAGTCCAGCTATTGGTTCACTATCAATAGGCTCAGGCCGAGCTGCTGTGCACACAGGAGCTGCTAGCTGTGGCTTAAAGACACCAAAACGTGTTGAACAGCAGAAACATGCTTTCTGTGTGACTTAGAACAACACATTATTTAAGATAAGATTAAGATAAGAAGTACTTTATTGATCCTAATTTGGGAAATGTTTTCGTTGCAGCAGCGTAAAAAGACAAGGCATTATATATTAGGGAAATTAAAAGACAAAAAATAAACAATCCAAAATGGAAACATCTCAAATAGAAATAAAATAGGATTACAAAGTACAAAATATACATGTTATGATACAAATGTACAGCAACAATATATAAAGCAGGATATTATATGGACATAAATTGTGTAAGGAAGGGATTATTACATATTAAATTGAATATAAATGTAAAATACAATAGGAGTCCAGTCCAGTTATCAAGAGAAACTATGGAGCCAGAGGTGATTTGTTATACATTGTTAGTGTTTATTATCAGATATCATTTGAGCTTCATCATAAATCAGACACCCTTCATTCATCTCGTGCTGTAGGGGAGATATGTTTCAGTGCTACTGCAAAGAGACAGGGCAAGTAAAAGCCAAATGCAATAAATAAACTGTGACTTTAATGTCTGTGACTTTTAGCCCGTGTTTGTAAACTGTGTGACGTTTTATTTGCAGTTGCCAAAGACACATTTCCATGTTATGTGGATTTAATGAACAATAAAGTAATAAGAATTTGAATAAAGAGGCAAGTTATGATAAAACTAAATAAGAATACATCCATGGTAAAAAAGAAGTAACGCATTATAAGAGAGTAAATTAACATGTACAAATAGTGACGTAGCAGCCAGTAATAACAGTAAAACATGTGTATATTGCACACTGACTTGTTGAGGCAACATGCAGAGTAAGAGACATGTTTTGCCTTCATGATGTTGCTTGTTGAGCTTTGGCAACAAACCAATTGAAGCATTCCCACGTTTATCGAGGTCAATAACACCAGACACTATTTGAGTGATTACGCTGAGCAGGAAACCAGTCTTTCAGGAGCGATATCATTCATTTATCAGATATTTTCACAGTGACTCTTCTGTGTGTTGAAATACAGCTGTATCTGCTCTGGTTTGCCTGTCAGTGTTAATCTCTGTTGTCTTTTCTCACCCACAGAGCGGAGAAAACAGAAGTCCTCAGCGATGACCTCCTGCAGGTAAATCATTAATCCTCTGAATGGCTGCATCTGTCTGACAGTGGCGGCTGTTACATAGTCCTGTGTTTGTCCCTTTTGAAGCAAATCAGTCTGGCTAAAAAAACAAAATTCCCAACACTTTGGTTTCTGTTCTCAAGGTCACCTATTATGCAAAATCCAATTATTCACGTATTTTCTACATCAACATGTGTCCCCTCTGTGTAAAGAGACTCTGAAAGCTTCAGGAACAAAGATTCTCTCTCTTTTCGTCCTGATCCATTTCTATAAAAACCTGTCTGAAAATGAGCTGATCAGATTTTGGCCACTTTGTGATGTCATAACGATTTTTTGGCTTGAGTAACCATTAGCCAATCAGCAACCAAGTTAACCCCCCCCCCCACCTTATGACCTGAATCTCCTGCTAGAGCACCATTGTGTTCCTTTGAACCAAATCTCTCTCAGAGGGGCGTGGGGAGGGGCTCCTTATTTTCATCTAAAGTAACAGACAGAGAATCAGCACTTTTGAAACAGGGCTGAAACAGAGGGGATTATGGGTAATGCTGCAATGATCTGTTTGGTGTTTGGAGCCAAACACTTCAGAGACATGTTTTGTATATATCTGAGACCTATAATATATTGATGAGAAACAATATAATAGGTGACCTTTAAGAGTTTCTTCTTTACCTGGAAACTCTGCTTCACTTCTACATTGACAGCTTAGAGGCCGACAAACATTAAAACATTGAGATCTTCTGAAAACATCGAGGCTAGAAATTAGCACAATTTACCAAGGAAATAATGGTTTAATATGTATGGCTAGTAGATTTGCTTCACTTACTTGTCAAAAAACGGTGGTAATCTATTACGTGCCTGCTATAATTTGAACATTCACTAGCCTTTTGTTTGTGGACAAAAAAAGGTAATTTTTAACCCTGCATTACATGCTTCAGAACATGCAACATCCTGGCAGTATTTCTTGGACAGGAAGAGTCTGATTGAAGATTAAAGAGCAGATGGACCATGTGTTGGACAAACCCCAAAGTATGCAAGCTTTCATGCCAACGTAACAGCAGCTGATACCAATTATTCGATCCATTTCTGTGGTTGAAGCATCATAATCAGTGGTTGAAGCTCTTGGTGGAAATTAAGACTTTGATACATGGTTCATAACATCTTTTGCAGAAACAATAAGGTCTCAACTAGCTGCACAGATGTTAGTGAAGCTGTAGATATATGTATTAGTTGGTGGATAATATTTGAACCCCGGTGACTATAGCTAACAATACTATTTGGACCCGGATGACTATAGCTAACAATGCTATTTGGACCCGAGTGACTATAGCTAACAATGCTATTTGGACCCAGGTGACTATAGCTAACAATGCTATTTGGACCCGGGTGACTATAGCTAACAATGCTATTTGGACCCAGGTGACTATAGCTAACAATGCTATTTGGACCCGGGTGACTATAGCTAACAATGCTATTTGGACCCAGGTGGCTATAGCTAACAATGCTATTTGGACCCGGGTGACTATAGCTAACAATGCTATTTGGACCCAGGTGGCTATAGCTAACAATGCTATTTGGACCCAGGTGACTATAGCTAACAATGCTATTTGGACCCGGGTGACTATAGCTAACAATGCTATTTGGACCAAGGTGACTATAGCTAACAATGCTATTTGGACCCGGGTGACTATAGCTAACAATGTTATTTGGACCCGGATGACTATAGCTAACAATGCTATTTGGACCCGGATGACTATAGCTAACAATGCTATTTGGACCCGGGTGACTATAGCTAACAATGCTATTTGGACCCGGGTGACTATAGCTAACAATGCTATTTGGACCCGGGTGACTATAGCTAACAATGCTATTTGGACCCGGGTGACTATAGCTAACAATGCTATTTGGACCCGGGTGACTATAGCTAACAATGCTATTTGGACCCGGGTGACTATAGCTAACAATGCTATTTGGACCCGGGTGACTATAGCTAACAATGCTATTTGGACCCAGGTGACTATAGCTAACAATGCTATTTGGACCCGGGTGACTATAGCTAACAATGCTATTTGGACCCGGGTGACTATAGCTAACAATGCTATTTGGACCCGGGTGACTATAGCTAACAATGCTATTTGGACCCGGGTGACTATAGCTAACAATGCTATTTGGACCCAGGTGACTATAGCTAACAATGCTATTTGGACCCAGGTGACTATAGCTAACAATGCTATTTGGACCCGGGTGACTATAGCTAACAATGCTATTTGGACCCGGGTGACTATAGCTAACAATGCTATTTGGACCCGGGTGACTATAGCTAACTATGCTATTTGGACCCGGGTGACTATAGCTAACAATGCTATTTGCACCCTGGTTGCCGTAGACAATGTTTCAAGTTTCAAGGCTTTATTGTCATTAGCACATGAGCTAAAGTGTAGATATGGCAATGAAAAACTTAGGTCACAGGCTCCTCCAACAGTGCATCATATATATAGGACATAGAACAAATATAACAGATAAAATAGTGCAAGTAAATACATGTGGCGATTTACACCCGGGTGTGTATCGGACGGCAAGACCGATCATAATTCATTTGCGTCTAACATTACTAGTATCCTCTGTTAAAGTTTCCCTAAAAGTTAAATTCAATTTGGCTAAACTAGCTAAGCACATAACAATTGTTCTTTTAGACCATTTCATTTGAATAACACAAGCAGTGAGAAGTCATAGTTGTTGTTAAGAGTATTATTTGTGTTTATTTTCTCCGTGTATCCCACCAAAGATGTACAAAGTGACGTTCCACCTTGAATACAGTCAGTTTCGGTAGGTCGTAAATGGCCAAATAGCTGCAGTGGGACTTTTTTTTCTCGCCCGGGTGCAAATAGACCCTCCGTTATTAGTATTATATAGCTTTATGCCTGCGTGTGAAAGCCGCCGGTACAGGGTTTTCCTCGGGGGGGAAATCTCCAGCCTCTGAGACGGCAGGTGGGAAAAAATATTGGCTGCTCAGCAAAGACATTCCTGGGATGAATATCGTCTATTGTGTTTGAGATGAAGGGTTTCATGGATGTTAAAACAAACTCGTCTGAGAACAGCCACGACGTCTGAAGCCCTTTTATCCTCGTGATTCATCCCCACACCCTGTATTGTAGTCTGTGCATAAACAAACAGAGCTTTTAACACCATCCTCTCTCTCAGGTGTTCACAGCATGTATTTGAGTGACAGCTAGAACATCAGAGTTATACTTAGAGGTGTCATGAGTGGATGAAATGGAAGTAGACAAGAGGACAGTGATGACTAACCGCTCAGGGGGCTTTTCACCAGAGAGAGGACGTTGCATTATGACTGACAATTGACTTTCTCTGTTCCTCAAAGACACAATTGTTCTGCCTCCGTCTGAAATCAGCCGTTGTCGGCACTGTTTCCTCACTTGCTGTCCGTTAGAGAAAAGGGGAGTACATTCTGAGATTGCTGCTTTGTTTCTTGCCCTATTTATCGTCAGGAAAACAGACTCTGGAATAGTTGTGCAGTGTTTTATATGCAAGCTATTTTAGACTTTTAGTTTAACTTTGGTGTCTTTAGTGTCGCTCAGACTCCCCCTTCTTTTCCCACTTCTTCTTTTACTTTACTCGACAACAAACCAGGATTTCCCCCATGTCGTATTCCTTTAAATCGTGTTCTTCTGCAAAGTCTTGTTCTGAAATGAAAGTGAGAATGCATCTTTACCATCATCTGATATCAACTTTGATCCTCCATTTGATCCCATTTTTTATCTTATATTTGATTGTCAGCCCCTGTATTTCAAGACTTCTTTAGTATTTGGTCTTCCTGGCTGCCAAAGAGCCACCCAGCATTCTTGTGCCAGCTGTCCGTTCCTTCATCTCCTCGACATAGCCGCTGATCCACAAGGGGGGGGGGGAAAGATACCAAATAAATGCAGCAGACATACCAAGGAGCCTGCTTGCACACCCTGGTAGTTGGGTGTCACCTTTTATAAGGTGGCAGAAAGCTGCTGTTAAATGAAAACGTTGGCATTTTTTAATCTGAACCCTATTTTCCCATGTTTCTATGTCAGGACTGTATTTTCTATTCATTAAAGAGTCCCATTTATGGTTTTTGGTGTTTTCCATTTCCTCTAGTGCAGGGGTTCCCAACCTTTATTGTGCCAAGGACCGGCAGATACATTACAAAAATATCGCGGACCGGTTGTCAATTTTAACTGATTTTAATATTTACTTTTTGTTTTTGTTTTGTTTGTATGATTTACGGAGAATCCAGTGATGGGAAAACGAGGTGTGTGTGTGTGTGTGTGTGTGTGTGTGTGGTGTGTGTGTGTGTGTGTTTGTGTGTGTGGTGTGTGTGTGTGTGGTGTGTGTTGGTGTTGTGTGGTGTGTGTTCGTGTTGTGTGTGTAAGGTGTGTGTACGTGTTGTGTGTGTAAGGTGTGTGCTGTGTTTGTGTGTGTAGTGTGTGTGTGTGATGGTGTGATCGTGTGTGTGTGTGTGTGTGTTGTGTGTGTTGTGGTGTGTGTGTGTGTGTGTGTGTGTGTGTGTGTGTGTGTGTGTGTGTGTGTGTGGTGTGTGTGTGTGGTTTGTGTGTGTGTGGTGTGTGTGTGTGTGTGTGTGTGTGTGTGTGTGTTGTGTGTGTGTGTGTGTGTGTGTGTGTGTGTGTGTGGTGTGTGTGTGTGTGTGTGTGTGTGTTGTGTGTGTGGTGTGTGTGTGTGTGTGTGTGTGCTGTCGTGTGTGTTTGTGTGTGTGTGTGTGTGTGGGTGTGTCGGTGTGTGTGGTGTGTGTTGTTTTCCGACGCTCTTCTAGCTCGTCGCCGTCATTTCGCGGTGCCACATCCGCCCGCCTTTCGCCTTCCTCGAGATTAAGATTAAACTAATTTATTTGGGAACACCCGCATATAGGCTACCTATGGAGTTAGCCAGATGTGTGTAAATTACTGTTCATGGTCATTTGAAAACAAATGCCGGTGTCGGACAGACACAAAACACAGAGCAGAGCACAGCACACACACACACACATCATGCGCCTTGGTGACTGGACATCTCCTTCATAAAACTAATAAAAGGGGGTGTAATCGGGCAGTTCGATGTGTGTAGAGGTGTGTGTGGTTAACACGTAGCAGCCTGCAGTCACTCGCTGTTCTTATGAAGGTAAACACAGCGAAGGCGGTGCGTAAAAAGGCACAGCTCTTGGCGCGCTGGTGCTGCACTTCTCAGAAGCGGAGTTACACGTCCCGCTGCCTCCTGATGCTGCAGCCATTTCATGAAGTGAAGGAGGTTTTCCTTCTATAACAGCTGCGGGCAGCAGATACCGTGAGAGTCCCGGACATGAATTCATAGATCAAGGCAGACTGGTTTACTCTCCTGTTTTGCCAATCCGGTGCTTAAACAAAGGCAAGGCAAGTTTATTTATATAGCACTTTTCAACACAAGGCAATTCAAAGTGCTTTACAAAAAAATGAAAGACATTAAGAAAATGGCATTTAAAATCAGTCATTAAAAAGAAAAGCTAATAAAATAAACATAGCTCTACACCCCTAGCCGACATGTCCTTAAAATGAAGTCCGAGTTTGAAATATATCTCAAATAATGTATGCACTGCCATTTCCCCACATAAACATAACAGCCTGCAATGAAACGGTTGTCTCCTGTGCGCTCCTCTTCCTACTTGGCGCACCGGTAACTTTCTCTGCGCACAAGAGGCTGAGGCTGAGCCGCCGAATCCCTCAGAACATCATAAAAGCCATTTTCAACGGTTATCTGGTGAAAGATGAACTAGGCTACTGGATGAAATAATATGACTGGTATAGGTGCGAACATTAAACACTTTTTGAAAAAAATATTATGATCAAATATTTTTATATATTTATAATTCTGCAAATATTACGATAAACTCACAGCTATTTGAGGCCCGGTACCGGTCCGCGGACCGGGGGTTGGGAACCCCTGCTCTAGTGTGTTACATAGGTTTTTGTGCATGTAAATGGTCTGCAAATGGTAAATTCCCTGTGTTCCCTCCATTGGACTCCTTTGTTTACTTCAATAACATAATGACATCACTTTGTAACACTTGTGCTTCTATTGGCTAGCGCTCCAACACATTTTACGTGATAGGTTAAGGGGCGGGACATCTCTAAGCGGTTGAGCAATCATAACAGAGCAGGTAAGCTGGCCAATCAGAGCAGACCGGGCTCTAGTTTAAGACGGAGGGTGAAAAGACAGGCAAAACAGACTTATGGAGAGGCAGAGTAATGCTTTGCAATTCCCCCAAATGATGTTATTGCAGCTCATTTAGCCGCTGCAGCTCTCCTGCTCAGTACTGGACCAATTTCAAAAATGGCAATAGTCACTTTTACACCAAAACGTTGAATAAGCTCCATGTTCAAAAATAACATTTTCCCTTCAACACTGATGTCACAAATCCCGAATGCAAACAAAGAGTATTCTGTGTTTTGAGCACTGTATCATCCCACCCTTAATGCGTCATGTAGTTTTTTTTAGTTCATTTTATACTTGTCCAGACATGTTAACATCCTCTCTTAGGAACCAATAAACAAACACCGGCACACAGGCAGACTCCCTGTCTGTCCCGCTCAGTATTGGGATTCCCTCTGTGACTCATCATGGGATAGACCAAGCGTTAACCTCATCACAAAGCCGGAGGAAAATCACACCCTGCTGCCTGCGGTGCTGTGGACTTCTTGGCCTCAGGTTCTCCCACTCCTCCGCTTTATTTAATTTCTTGTGTCCATTTGGTTACAATGAAAGGAAAAGGAGTACTCCCGGTGCCTTGTAACCAAAACATTTCCAGTTCTCCCACATGGGAATTTTGTTCCTCTTGGATCACAGAAAAGGGGAATCCCCTGCTTTTTCTGTGCCAGGTACCTACTGTTCTTCCCAAGCTTATTAAAGTGTGTATGCGTATGTTTTTGACAGGTTTATATTTGACCCAGCTGTTTTAGGAATGCCAGGGGCCAGCATGGGTCGGGAATGACGTAAGAGCGCGAGAGGGGAGGGGAGGGGAAGGGAAACGGTATCTGCTGTGGAATTCCAGAGGTCCCACTGCATTCTGTTTTTGGAAACACAATTGTCTGGTATTTGGTTGAACCTCCCTGTGCGTTTCTGCTCATTTCGCTCTCCAGACCTCAGTGTTCCCGTTTTATATTTGGAACATTGTTTGTGCCAGCGTGTTTTTTCCATTTGAGACTTTCTGTTGTGCTTTTTAGTTTCACAAAACGCGATGACACACCTGCTCCGATCTCACAAGCGCTGCCAACACAAACCAGTTCTTTGCATCGTCAGACTTTCAAGTAGACTCGAACAGTAGCGTGCAATCATCTATCAGCTATTCATGGGCGGTGACAGCCTGCCGAATGTTGACACTGACAGTCGGGCACCTGGCATGACGAGGACAGAGAATAGTCGTCCCGCAGAGCGTCAGTCGGCCTCTTGTCTTTAGGCCAGAATAGCTTTGACTCCCATCAATGGCAGTATTATATCTTAAATCTGAAAGCACAGAGTGGAGCTGTTAGTGCAGCAGACAGGAGAAAGCCTGTGTAATCAAAAAGGTCTTTAAAAAAAAAAACAGCAAAAACTAAAGAGCCCCCCCCCCCCCTCGCTCTCGGTCACAGCCCAGGGCCCGTTGCTATAGAGACACTTCCGATGAGTCATGTGTTTGAAAGATAACATTCCTGCAGGGACGAGCTGTTTCCATCATGCGTGAACTTTGACCCCCACGTCTCCCTCCAGGCAGCTACAAATGTTGTGTGTGTGTGTGTGTGGAGCTGGGCCTCATCAGTCATCAGAACAGCACACACACTGTTGTGATGGTTTATGGACCCAGTGTGTTTGTGGTCATAAAGCATGTTAGCCATGTGTGTGTTATTGTGTGTTCTGGTATTGAACCAAACATGTCAGGATGTAGTTCAGGCCAGGATTGAAGGGTTGTACAAGTAAAGAAAGCTTCTTTTTTTATAAAGCATCACAAAGCACTTTAAGGCAAAGTCAACAGCAATTTTCCACCTCTTATTTGGCTGCACACTATATATTTTCGCAATGTGAACTTCAGTGATAAACACAACGAGAAATACTGTGATATTACACTCTTTTTTTACGTTAGTTGAAAGAGGGTATCAGTAGAAAAATGTCACTTTGAAATGTAACTTGTTCTTCTATTGATTGAGGCCTTTTTCATTCAGGTTAGTGTTCAATTTATTCAACACATTTTTTTTGGAAATAATTTCTTTTGAATTGATTTAATGGTCAGTTTCATTTCATTTCATTTCAAACCTTTATTTATACAGATAAATCCCATTGAGATCATTGATCTCTTTTTCAAGGGAGACCTGCTCAAGTAGTTCCACATGAAACATAAAAACATAAATAGAACAACAAAAGGACATCATACAGCATCGTTTACATAATTATCCACATAAACAGGTACCAATAGCTTCCGATTGACTAGCATCCAACCGAGCTTTAAAAACATTTAGTGGCACCAGATTGTTCAGTTTCCATTTAATTTGCAGACTGTTCCAAGACAGAGGAGCTGCACATCTTTGCAATTTGTTTTATCTTTAGCAGTATAGGGAAATCACCAGAAAGGCAGGCCTGAGTAATATCTGTTTTATATATCGCAAGTATTATCATAGCAATATTCAACAGATTACCCCTCTACAAAACAAGAAGGAATCAATATAGTATAGTCAGGCTTTGATAAAGGTAACAACATTACAAAAAGAGTGGGACAAATATGTTTGTGGAGTTATTTAATGATAATCCTGTAATATTGTTTGATGACTTTTATTCAATTTGATCTCATATCTTGTTCAAATTGCTGAACTTTTAACCAAATGCTGCTGCTTCTTGCTCTGGGATGGCATAAAATGAAATCTGACATGTTTGTAGAAGGTATTTGCTTAATATTTATCCTTGCGTATCCTTTCTTGTGCCCACAGATTGAACGGCGGATGGAGTTGGTGCGAGTCGTGTCGCACAACACACACAAGAGGATGGTGTCGTGTCTACAGGGACACATCGGAGCAGAGGCAGAAAAGAGACATGTAAGACGTCTGGCTTGTTATAATAAAACACTTGTTAAATCTCTAGTTTTTATTAAAGAACCAGGATGTGTAATTTCATTTTTTACCTCGCACACAATTTTGAAGATGTTTTTATTCGAAGTGTCCACAGTAGGCGTACAGTCCATCATTTCTCTTTTGTTTTCCCCCAAACCAAATACGCCCCACAGTCCGTTCCACGCCTCTATACAGGAAACGGTCAGGTAACGACACAGATCACTTCCTCCGCCTCTCTGATTCTCAGCACCGCTCGCTCCGTTTCCCATTCAGACATCTGTCATCTTTGCTCTTTATGCATGACACTTTTCAGCCTCTGGGATCCTCTGGTTTAAAAACAGGATGTTGAACATGTTTTGCACAGATGTAAACCATGTCGCCGTTAAGCGAGCGCCGGTGTTATCGCTTGATAGATGTCTCACTTCCCTAGTTTGCATCTCAAGTCCCATTTAACATCTCTTCCTCTTCCTTTACTGCTCAATGGAAAGTCCTTGATGCATTTCCATTGGTTTCAACATCAAATACTGAAGCTACTGTATAGAAATGGGTTCTTTTAGTGCTTATGCTTTGTTCTACGTACTGTACAAGTCTAATTATTGCCTCTTTCTCACAGAAAAAGCTTCCTCTCACTGCACTATCCCAGGCCATGGTGGAAGGAGGAAACCAGTTGGGAGAGGACTCCTTGATAGGGTGAGTTTGGGAATGAGTGACAGGCTGGTTAACCAATTGCTCCCTCTTAGCAACTGTTGCTAAAGGAGCAGATGCACCCTGGAGAGTATGAAATATGAAGCCATGCACCCAGGGCAAGAAATCCACCCAGTTTTCTCTTAAAGGGACTTTTCTTTAGTTCCCTTATTTAGATGTTTCATCGTGACCGAGAAATAGTTTGAAGCTGAGGATCTAGAAAGTGAATCCAAATCTATAAAGCTATCTATACATTTCTATGGGAGAAATGAGGAAGAGAAAATGCGTCAGATGGTCAGCTGGTAAACTTTATGCATTGGTCTGGACTTCAGCGTAGACCAGGGGTATCAAGTTAAAATGCAAAGAGGTCAAGTTACTAAAATGTCCTCCCAACAAAAGCCTCACATTGTTTAAAGTGTGACTTATAGATGACCCATACGCCTATCAAATGTACATATCAGCACAACAATATTCATTGTGATTTTTTTAGGTAGAATACTTTTAACATATACAGTAGATACATTAAACCTATAAGCCACTTGTTTGGAATACATATAATAAAGATAAATATAAATGTATAATGATACAATTACTCCCAGAACAGTGAAACTACATGTCAGTAGTCAAGTAAAAGAAACAAGACAAATCTTCTAAATACAAAAATAGTTCAGAGCAACAGTTACTGTATATATATATATATATATATATATATATATATATATATATATATATATATATATATATATATGTGTTTTTTCAAAAGTAAAAGAAAAGGACATGTGACTGCACTGCCAGTAGTTTGAATAGTGGCTTGAATGAAGTTTGTGTCAACCTGTAAGTACTTACAAAGGAGCCTGGATTAATAATTTATTTTATTAATATTAACGGCAAATAATATGACTCAAGTCGACCCGGACGTGGTTTAGGTGTGTCGCGCTACTATGTTGAGACATGGTGAGACATGGTGAGACATGGTGAGACATGGTGAGACATGGTGAGACATGGTGAGACATGGTGAGATATGATGAGACATGGTGAGACATGGTGAGATATGGTGAGACATGGTGAGACATGGTGAGATATGGTGAGACATGGTGAGATATGATGAGACATGGTGAGACATGGTGAGATATGGTGAGACATGGTGAGATATGATGAGACATGGTGAGACATGGTGAGATATGGTGAGACATGGTGAGACATGGTGAGATATGGTGAGATATGGTGAGACATGGTGAGACATGGTGAGATATGGTGAGACATGGTGAGATATGGTGAGACATGGTGAGATATGGTGAGACATGGTGAGATATGGTGAGACATGGTGAGACATGGTGAGATATGGTGAGACATGGTGAGACATGGTGAGACATGGTGAGATATGGTGAGACATGGTGAGATATGGTGAGATATGGTGAGACATGGTGAGACATGGTGAGATATGATGAGACATGGTGAGACATGGTGAGATATGGTGAGACATGGTGAGATATGATGAGACATGGTGAGACATGGTGAGACATGGTGAGATATGGTGAGATATGGTGAGATATGGTGAGACATGGTGAGACATGGTGAGATATGGTGAGACATGGTGAGATATGATGAGACATGGTGAGACATGGTGAGACATGGTGAGATATGGTGAGACATGGTGAGATATGGTGAGATATGGTGATATATGGTGAGACATGGTGAGATATGGTGAGACATGGTGAGACATGGTGAGATATGATGAGACATGGTGAGACATGGTGAGATATGGTGAGACATGGTGAGATATGGTGAGACATGGTGAGACATGGTGAGATATGGTGAGACATGGTGTCTAAACAGAAAGAATCAGGGTCATTTCTTTCTGTCATGTCTCTCTAGTGGACTGTCTATAAACAAGTTTGATTGGCTAAAGTGAATGATTGCTCTCCTAACTGGATTAGCTGCTTTAGCCGTAACCGTCAAAAATAACCAAATGCTCTGTGAAGATAATCATTTATTGTCATTCATTCATCATAAACTGATCACAGACCTGGACAGAACCGTCACTCACACAGCAGTGAGTCCACTATGATGCCACATTCTTTGTAATTCAAGGCTTAGGAGTCAGATTCCTGCAATGACTGTGACCCGAAACCCCTGATAAATGACCGTGGGAGACCTGTCAGTAGGCCACTCTGCGTCCTCAGGCTATAGGCAGATGGAAATGACATCCTCACAATAACCTGGTTTAGTTTTCACGTATTGATTTGGAGCGGCGGAAGAGACCGGACAGATTTTCATCCTTCTGTGTTGTTATATTTATCACAAAATGTGTCACATTCGCTCCTAACAACAGTGCTAAAATGCTAACGAGGCCTGAATATGACGCCGTTGTGACTCTAACACCCTGCTGTGTGTGTGTGTGTGTGTGTTGACAGGAAGATGATGGAAGTGTGCGGCGAGGCGGAGAATCGCCTGGCGTCAGAGCTGATGCTCCACGAGCTGCAGATCGAGAAGGACGTCCTGGATCCTCTAAGCCAGCTCGCAGAGGTCAAATAAAAACTCCTTCTGCACATAACAGCCACTAAACACAAGTTACATATTTAAAACTCTGTCATAGCTCTTGGTTTGTGTATTTAAGTGCAGTCACACCCTCACTATTTGTGTAATATTTAACATTTAAACATCATTTGTATTAATTTCCTCTTGGAGGACACTGCCCAGTCACACAGTCACATTCGCGTGTTGTGGTCAAAACAAAACTGATTCCAGATCTGTTAGCACGAGATGAATTAAGGAACTTTACCCTTCGTCACTAATGATTGGGGGTTTTCCAAATATGAGTAACTGTTAGCTATCAGACTTGTGTATCTCTGTTCCCATAAACTTGTATTTTCGGTTGTTTCTTGTACAACTTCCCCAAACTCCCACCACATTCACACTGCGTGAGAAACTCAGCGTTGCATCTCCTTCCTGTTGTCCGTGCGAGATGGTTTTGATAAAGAAGGATTCATGTGTGCAGGAATTGACTACTGAGATTTGGACTGGAGGCATGTATTATAAATAAAGGGAATACAATAGAAGTAAATTCAATTATTTATCAATGAAAGGGTATACAAATAAAATAGTTTAAATATACATAAATAAATGAACAATTTTTAAATGTAAAAAAAAACGTATGTCTTAATATTTCAGTATTTTCTTTCTTTTTTCCTTTCTCTTTATATTGCCAAATTATTAATTTACTTATATATATTTTTATTTATTTCACTATATAGTAGGAGTACATTTTCCAATAGTTTCAGTCAACCTTTTAGAAATAATTGTAGGTATTTCCAAATCAGAAGAAAATCTTAAAACCGTCATCCTGGAAGAAGAATCAAAACAGATGTCTGCCATTAATAATCCTCAGGCTCATTCAACATGTCTGTGTGTTGTATAATTGTATAGGTGGACATTCCCAACATCCTGAAGCAGAGGAAACAGCTGGCCAAACTGGTGCTGGACTACGATTCTGCCAGAGCACGGTTTGTCACGCTTTATGAAAATGTCGTTTTTTTAAAGTATGACAGTAAACAGCTTCAGGTATTCTAACTCCATGTCCGATGTTTCCTTGTTTTTCCAAACTCTAGATGGTTGCAGGCAACCAAGTCAATAATCTCAGGAACAAACACTCACGCACTGACGGCCAAGGCTGAGCTCCTCAAAGAGGAGATGGACGAGGCCATGAACAAAGTGGAGCTCTGCAAGGTAACCAGCATGTTGTCACAATCAGAAATACTGGATGTATCCCCGGGAGAAATGGATTTTATGACAGTAGCTCTTTTTTAGAATAAAATTATAACATTTAAATATTTTTTTTATTAAGAGAAGGTCAATTGTACACACATTGTACTTCAATATATAAAAACAAGAAATATAAAAAAATATATGTTTATAAAACCAGATATTTGCTCCAAAGAAATGTGAGGTTTGCAGAGATTAACAGTTGAATATAGATGACTCTGGACTTCCCAAGACCCTCGGGACCTCTGACCCAGTTTGCCGACGCACACACTGAAAATGCACCGTTGTGTGTGTGTGCGTGTGCGTGTGTGTGTGTGTGTGTGTGTGTGTGTGTGTGTGTGTGTGTGTGTGTGTGTGTGTGTGTGTGTGTGTGTGTGTGTGTGTGTGCGTGTGCTGAATCACTAGTGAGTCTGAGTGTCCAGCGGCTGCATGATGCGTCAGGTTTTCTATCCAGGAAGGTTGGAGCCGTGTGTTTCCCCCCCGCTCTCTCAGAGTCCTGCCAGCATTAGCCGGAGGGTTTATGAGTCAGTTCGATAACGGACAGAAGCTTAGCGACCGCTGACGTCTGCACACGTTCATCTGATGGATGACGCTGTGGAGATGGAAGATCTTTGATACATTAATAATAGTTAACAGCAGCAGAACCACACAATAACAAATGGAGCCTCAACAAAGCGGTAAACAACTCCTGTCTTCGAGGAAGTCACATTCTGGCTGCGCATCACTCATTCACCAATGGGTAATGTTTAGATGGATTTTAGGAACTTCCCCTCGATTCTATTGGCTAACGGTTAAAAAGAGATGTCAATCATCAAAATCGACCGAGGGGGGCCAGAGATATGGAAAATGCACCCAAATGACCCCAGAAGTGGGTTTCTTTTTCTAAATCTCTCTAAAAAGGTCAAATGTCACTTGTTTTGCATCAATCTTGATACAGGGTACTTATTATATGTTATAGTTTGGATTCCTAAAGCTTTTAGTCTACCAACCCATCATTCAAGGTGCTTTTCACTATACACTAAGTAATCTAATTTACATGTGTGTTCAATCTGAATTTACTTTAAAATTAAAAAAAATCTATATTGATTCTGACTTTTCTACATCCAACTCACAGATTATTAATGTACCCCTTTTTAGAAGTGAAGATATAGTCAATTGTTCTGGGAATGTCATTTTCAAGCCGGAGACCTGAAAAACAGGCTCGGACACATCTTGGTTTTTCGGGGGTGACCGGCATCTCCTTATACAGTGAATATGGAAATGTATTAGATACAAAACCAAAACATCTGAACTAGTCCCTATTCCCCCCACTTTAGGGGCCCTACAGTAACTCCCTCTGGAGGGAACACAGGGATTTTAGAGTGCAGACCATTTACATGCCAAAAAACCTATAAAACACACTACAGGAAAGGAAACCGCCTAAAAGAGCAATCTTTCCCACTTGGTTTCTGCTCCTTTCTGTCCTTTGGTTTTGCTCCTGGCCGACGCGCTCACACATCACACAGAGATATTGTTTGTTTGTTTCGGTACATTTATTTCCATGTTATCCTTTACATGTCTTTTCTTCACTGTTCTCTTCTTTTAACACAAATGAAAGTGTCTTACCAGACATTGATGGAGACAGTTACGTCAAAAACACATTAAGCCCTCTTTAATATTACGTGAATCAGTGAACTAACTTTTGTAATCTGTGTTGTATCCACCAGGATCAACTCGCTGCAGACATGTACAGTTTCTTCTCCAAAGAAGGGGACAATGCCCGCTACTTCATAACAGTGAGTACAGCGTGTCATCAGCAAGCCACAAAAATGTGTGTGTGCATGAGTTTGTTGTGAGAACACTCCCAGCTGCAGAGTAACCGGGGAACACAGACTTGGCAATGCTTTTTATTTACTTGCCTGTCTTTTACTGCTTGGTCTTAATCGACCCTAATCTTCGTCTCTCTGTGGTTTGGTTTCTGTAGCTCTTAGAAGCTCAAGCTGATTACCACAGAAAGTCTCTCACTGTGCTGGAGAGCGTGCTGCCAACCATCCAGGATCAGCAAGGTGAGATACATGCAAACATGGCTTTATGCACTCACAGCTGTTCAACACAAACACTGCAGACAGAAAGACACCCATGCTCTTAAGAATGCACCTTTCACCGAGGGGCCGCCAATGTTTTGGTCTCTTTAAACGCATTTTCCTGTGAAGGAGGTGTGAGACAAGTAGCTGCTTGGAGGAGAAACACTTTTCTTATTCACTCCTCCTCAAAGCTACTGTACATTTCAATTACATCACTCTACTCTGTTTTCTCCCAGAAGCGGTAACTGTCAAACTCTACAAGTGAGGCCCAGATCTTAAAGAATGGCCTTTTGTTTTCAGCGCTCCTCTGCCCTCCAAAAAGAATCACATTTTCCATTTTTAAAACATCATCTCTCCTCGCAGATTTCCTAGAGTTTCTTTAGCCAATGTTACATGTGTCTCATTGAAGGGAGCTTGTTTTTTTTCAGTGTTAAACACATGTGGTCTAAACCAGACGAGCCTGGTCTCCCAGCATGTGGCGATGACTCACGAACCACACACACACACACCCTTCTCACTTCACACCCACCTGGGTTTTGCTAACAGCAACACCCCCCCCTCCCCCTCCTCCCTGTTCACTAGTGTATTAGCTCTCACACACACACTACTTGCACACTGTTAGCAATTCTAGAACCCTGAGAGCAGGACATACTGAAAAGAGTTAAGGGAAGCCTATACAATTTAACAGCATTTAATTACACAAAAGATGCGGCGATGTACAAATGAAATGTGCGAGTGGCGGCTCTCGCCCCATGCTCTGGCCCCATGCGTCCGGTCAGCCCAGGTCAGGGGGTAGAAGAGATCGATTCTTCGCTTCCTCTTCCTGTTGTCATCCGAGGTCTCCTCCTATTGGCCGACGTCGTCGGGGGGCGGGTCCAATGCAATTCCTCCCTTTTTCTGTTGCTAAATTACATCATTCTGGTGTCTGTGGTTATTTAAACATTCCCTAATAAACGTGATTTCAGCGTCAATAAATGAGTGTTAAACCCTGTGTGTTAAGGGTACAACATCACGCCATTTCACCTTCAAATCACGGTTTGACAACGTAGCAACTTAACACTTTTATTCTGAAAATTATTCATTTCCGGTTAGCATTAGCTAACCGGAAATGATTAATTTTCAGAATAAAAGTGTTAAGTTAATAGTTAGTGTGAACTTCCGGGTTTTTCAGAATAAAATTGATTTAAATTAAATACAGTGTATTTAATTCAAATTATGCCATATCAACATTGATTTTAATTTCTAACAACACAGACACACACACAGACGATTCAACAGTCACTCCTGTGGTTATTATTTGACGGCTCCCTGCTGGGGGAGAGAGGACTGTTGAACCAAAAATCTGCCATTCAGATCAGCAAGAGGCCTGGAGCAGGGCCGAAATATAAACATGTTTATATTTCTTTAATGAATACCAGAGTAAAAGACAGATCTTATAAAATGACCAAGGACAGGTTGAATTACTTTGAAGTCATTCAGTTACTAGATACACATTACATGGGAATTATTCTCCATTCCCAAAGCGCAAACTAATAACTGTCCCTTTTTATAACCAAAACAAATATATAAAAGTGGTCTAATCTTCAAGATCCAACGTTGGAGATATTGCACCTTACACTAATAAATGGAGGTAGCTTAAAAAAATAAGATCTCCAAATGTATTGTTTATTCTTTCCAAACTCCTTAAAGGATTTTTAATGCAAGGAAATGCATTTTGTGTATCTACAGTTGCTTGCTTCAAATACACTAACAAACTACAGGTGTATTTCTTATCATGGAAAGTTTCATTATTATAAAATTGCCATATTTTTAAGAAGTCATCAAAACATTTTCAAAATATAATTGAGTATATCATTATTTGTGTTTGTTACGTTACATGTATACGTTACTGCCCAACCCTGCACATATTCCACAACAGCATTAATCTTCTAACTATCACTGCGTCTTATTTCACCATTCGTCTCTCTTTCTGCCTTCAGACTCGTGGACGGAGAAGCCAGCGTTCGGCACGATGCTGGACGAACACCTGAAGAGGAGCGGACGAGAGATCGCTCTGCCGCTGGAGGCCTGCGTCATGATGCTGCTGGAGACCGGCATGAAGGAGGAGGTGAGGGGGTGAAGACCTGGAGAGATGTTTTTTTTTTTTTATTGTTGACCCTGATAGAATGGTCTCTTTAACTGCCTTTATTCAGGGTGTCTTAAAAAGTATTCAAAGTTGATCAATCAATGTAGCGAAAATGAAGGCTATTAAAAAGTATTAAAGGGCATTTTCCAAGGTATTACATTTGTAGCTTGTTTTCAATAAGTAAATAAATGGTCCAAAGAGGTTGTATTCTACAGTGTGCCTCATTGTAATCATTGCGTAGGTGTGTAGTTTGATTCTGTGTAGTTTATTGATGGCATCCCGTTGGGTTTGACGTCATCTGAACAGGACATCGCACGCTCACTGCTTGATAGCGCGAAGGTCCGTTTACGCCGGTTGTTAAACAACATCGTTATGGGGAAATGCAAGTCTGCGTTCAAATAGTTGGAAGATAAGGAGGAAGGACAATCAATACTGTATATAGTCAATGTGAGGTAAAGTGTGTCGCCAAGGTAACCGGTTAGAACTCCAAGTGGCGATGAGGTCTTAACATGTATGGAAAGGGTCTTAAAAAAGGTTTTAAAAGGAATTACATTTGACTTCAGGATTCCTGCACATACCCTGTACATGTGAGGGTCTATGTATGTATGTATGCTTCCTGTGTTTAATAATGTCACAAATAAATCATATATAAAATAAAAAAGACGTGGAGAGATCACATGCTTAAAATTAAATGATGTGTATACATACATACATATCAACAGTAAAAAATATGTATATCTATAGAACATCTATAGGGTACACAATATAAAATATACAGAATAAGTTAAGAGCTGTCAACGTTAACTTGATAAAGCTCACCATCATTCATCGGAAAACTTTAACGTATTAAGATATTATGCAAAGTAATCACATTACCACATTTGTCCCAAAATGTCCCCCCAAAATTGTAGCGCAGATTTTTACCATGAATTACATAAACTTCTGATTAATCAGGATTAAAGGGGCCGTATTTTGCACACAGAACCCAGGGATTTAAGCCATTGGAGACCATTTACATGCACTCAAACCTATACAACACTCTGAAGGAAAGGGAAAACCTTCTTTAAATAACAGCCAGTCTTTTATAATGAAGAATCCGTATTAGTTTGCTTTAACTGACAGTAGCTCCTTTTGTGTTCCTCGCCTCACCATGAAAGTCAAAGAAGTGCTGGCGTAGGTCATTAAAAGTCACATGGAGCCGTGGCTGCCATTAGCGGCTCCGCTGGTCATTGACTTAATTGAAACCAAGCTTCCAACTTGTTGTTTCACATCTGGGACTGGGAGATGGGCGGACAGACGAACTATAAACAAGGGAAACTCCAAAGAAAGTGTCACCAGAGACGATTTATGACAAGTTTGAGATGCCCCACCCTGATACAAATATAGAAAACAATACTTGTCTCCTGACCATAAATCTGACTCGTGTGTGTGTGTGTGTGTGTGTACGTGTGTGTACGTGTGTGTACAGAAAAGAGCCTGAGAGAGTGGTAACTGCACAGCACATTATTTGTGGAGCCATTCATTCCTCTCTGTGTCATTACGGTGTGAAGACGGCTTTTGTTTGTGTGTCAAAGTAAAGAGTGGTGGGTGCGTGTTTGTTCGCCTGCTTTAAGGTTTCATTATGTGCAGCTGGTAGGGGACTTTATACAGAGTCTATGTGTAATTGAGTGTGAGGAAAGGGAGTGTGTAAGTTACAGTGAAAAGCACGGGGTCTCGTGTGCTCAGTGAATGCCGGCCTGTGTCAACTCTGTTGTTTGCTGGCAGTGTAGTGTGGTTTATTTATCTGTGTGTGTGTGTTTGTGTTTGTGTGGCAGGGTCTATTCAGAATCGCAGCCGGAGCGTCGAAGCTAAAGAAGCTAAAGGCCGCACTGGACTGTTCCACTTCACAACTGGAGGAGTTCTACTCTGACCCCCATGCTGTCGCTGGTACGTCCCAAACTAGTCATTTTTTTATCAATTATTTTTCTTGGTTGCTCGGACCAATTCATTTAAATGTACAATTTTAATGAGATTGTTTTACTGACAGTAGAGCAGTTGATATGTATTGACACGGTCTACAAGCCACTGTCTCAAACCTGCAAATTAAAATGTTTAAATGTTTAAAACTTTTAAGTCTCGCCTGAAGACCCACCTCTTTTCCCTCGAGTCAGTTTGAGCTATGTTTTATCGATCTTTATGCTTTTATTTGTCTGTCCATAGCCCTTATGTGCCTTTTATCTATTCTTATGTGTGCCTTTTATCTATTATTGTAATATTATATTTTATTATAATGTTATGTGGCTGTGAAGCACTTCGGTAAACCCTCTGTTTTTAATATGTGCTATATAAATAAAGTGGATTGGGTTGGATTTAGAAAATTATACGGTAGCTCTTTCCATTCCACGAAAACAGGTCGGTACTAATCTTCCGACTTATATGGAAGAAAACGTAAATTAGTCATATTTACAAAAAAAGGACAAAGAAAACAGATGCGCAGATTTGTTTGCCTCTCAGGGCTTCCATAGATTTCATTAAAGAAGGAAGAACTCTATTTGATGTTTTATTAAATGGTTATAATTTCACTAATCAGTTTGATATAATGAAATATTACCCCATTTTGTGTGGAAAAGTGGCTCAATAATTCTGTCTGTGTGGTTTCAGGAGCACTGAAGTCCTACCTGAGGGAACTCCCTGAGCCTCTGATGACGTTCCAGCTTTACGATGAATGGATACAGGCATGCAGGTAACAATAACACTGGGGATAAAATGAACCATTGTTGTATTTCTGTCCAGCAATATGGATGCAATAGAATGATGGATCCAGCTTTCTCTAGACTCGATTTATAACAAGCTCTGCGTTCACATGTCTCTCTCTGCAGCGTGTCAGACCCGGACAAGAGGCTCCAGGCTCTCTGGGTTGTGTGTGATAATCTCCCAAAGAACAACAAGAACAACCTGAAGTGAGTACTTTCAAGCCTTGTTACTATCATCTTTGTCTCCTAGGTTTAATTTGTTGTTGTCCATGCACTGGTTTTAATGCATTTTCAACTTTTGCATGAAGAAAACCTGAAGCGAATTATGATAAAATCTTTAAAGCCAAAAGGTAAATGCTTGTTGAGGAGCAATAGTTGTTAGAAGCAAGAAAAGTTCAATGCAAGCAGATTGAGTGAATAAAAACACGCCATGTATGTGACTTTAACGTCCATGGAAATGACATAATGAGCAGCAGATTCAAATAGTTTCTGATGTAACCACACTCACAATAATACATGACGCCCAGGTGTTAAACTAATATTGTATATTTCTATCTAGATTTCTTAGTTTCTTTTCACCATTTGAGGTTCTTCTGAGCTATTTTACTTGTTGTCCACTCTTTTTCGGGATAATAAAAACCACTTTCTGCTTATCTTGCTGAAACGAATCCTAATAATTGCATATCATCAGTGAATTCAAACAAGCACTCAAGTCACATTTTATTTACTTATATTCTGGCAATTCAGGTGATATTTGTGATCAATTTTAGAACCTGGTTATTGTTGGAACCTGTGTTGATTACCTCCACGTTTTCCTTCAGGTATCTGGTGAAGTTTCTAGCCAAACTGGCCCAGGACAGCGATGTGAACAAAATGTCTCCGAGCAACCTCGCCATCGTCCTGGGACCCAATCTGATGTGGGCCAAAACTGAGGGGTGAGAGGGGGAACACTTCAGTTACTGTGTAAAACAAGGAACATGTATTCATCATCATCATCATCATCTCAAGAGGCATGATTGTAGTACATGTTGGTGGAGAGGATGACCAGTTATTTAAGTCAAAGTCAACTTTATTGTCAATCTTTCAGTTTGTGTGTACAGACAGAGAGATCGAAATACCGTTTCCCACAATCCCGAAAAATACAAATATATATATATATAAAAAAGTATAATCAACAGACACATTTATAAATATGCACACATTAAAGACATAAATAAAAGCATGACAATCAATATATACAAAATAACAGTCACTTCAAAATCTGTGAAAAATGTACATTAGTGCAAGACTGTCCATAGCAGCATTAGTTAAGTGTGTGTGTGTGTGTGTGTGTGTGTGTGTGTGTGTGTGTGTGTGTGTGTGTGTGTGTGTGTGTGTGTGTGTGTGTGTGTGTGTGTGTGTGTGTGTGTGTGTGTGTGTGTGTGTGTGTGTGTGTGTGTGTGTGTGTGTGTGTGTGTGTGTGTGTGTGTGTGTGTGTGTGTGTGTGTGTGTGTGTGTGTGTGTGTGTGTGTGTGTGTGTGTGTGTGTGTGTGTGTGTGTGTGTGTGTGTGTGTGTGTGTGTGTGTGTGTGTGTGTGTGTGTGTGTGTGTGTGTGTGTGTGTGTGTGTGTGTGTGTGTGTGTGTGTGTGTGTGTGTGTGTGTGTAGGAGTCTGGCTGAGATGGCTGCAGCGACCTCTGTGCACGTGGTGGCCATCATCGAGCCGATCATCCAGCACGCTGACTGGTTCTTTCCTGAGGGTAGGTCCTGTTTTATCTTTGTAGATAATCACAGACTATTTGACACCAGGGAGTCACTATGTTTATTTAGGATCCCCATTAGCTTTTACCCTTGACAAAAGTATCTCTTCCTGGGGTCCAACACTTAAAACAATACAACAACATTCAAGACATAAGTCCTGACATCATTAACAACATCACCAACAATCTCATCCACTTTCAACATCAAACTCAGCCAAAGATGAGTGCACAAGACAGCCACCAGTACAAAGCATGAAATCAAATTCAATTAGGGTTCACAGCTCACAAGGGTATATGGACATTAGTAGATGGTACGTCAATCTCTTCTTGAAAGAGGCTCTGGACTCTATTTCAGCAAGGTAGTTTGGCAATGAGTTCCATTATAGCTCTATAAGTCACAGAAGATGTCAGAAGATTTGTCCTGGGTTTAGGTGCCCGTAGATGGCCTGATGTAGCTTGTCTATTCTTATGGTCATGCTCGTCTCTTGTGTAAACTATTTGATACAGTGTTGTTTTGCTAAATTGGACATTTCTGAGAAATTAACACAATTAATAGGAACTGCCTGGTGAGAAAGGAAGAGTCAGCAGAAATCAAAATCACTGCTGCATCTGCCCTGCTCCAATTGCTGCTGTTACAGGATGTGTATTTTGTAAATTGTGTAACTTTTTTTGATTATACTTTTTTGTGTAAGTACTTCTTAGGTAACATTAAGCTATCTTTGGCTCTTTTCTGCTGTAACAATGTAAATGTCCCCTCTGTGGGACTAATAAAGGTATTCCAATTCTGATTTGTATTCTCTGTGATAAACATGCAGAGGGTGTTTGATACGTACGCCTTAATTAAAGCATATCATGAGCATCTGTCAAAATCCTGATCCTCACTTCCTGTCCAGTTTTCATGTAGTTTGAACTTGCTGTCTCCTCTGTTTTCTTACAGATGTGGAGTTCAATGTGTCCGGCATGTTTGCGATGCCCACCCCTGCATCCAACCACAACAACCACCTGGACTATGACTGTAGCACCATCGAGAGGAAGAGGCCGGGCAGCATGGTGGGACCAGAGAACGACTCGACACGCAAAGAAAAGTAATTCATCTGGAGTTTTCTTACCTTGAAACCTTCTCGTTTCCAAAGCCTACAACATTAATCTATTCCTCCGATTAATTGCTTTAGAAATGTTGCCATTAATCCGGGGGCTTTTTCTGATCCCTTCCTGTAGATTTTGGGGTAGATTTAATTGAATCCTTTTAATCCTTAACACTGTTTTTAAAATCTCTGGGGTTTTGGTGATTCTCTCCTCTTTTTGATCAAAGCTTTGGTGTTTTTTGTTTCTCCTTCACTGTCTCCCCCCCCCTCGTGTAGCACTCCTAACAAGTACTCGGACCACACCCTGCGTAGAGGCAGTAACACCTTAGGTAGAAAGCAGCACACCTCACCTGCCTTCCAGCCCCCTTTACCCCCTGTGGAGGCCCCCCCCTCAGCCGAGCCCTCGCCCCCGGCTCCATCAGGGGGTCCGGGGCCCGACACCCAGCAGAGCCTCGCTCAGAGCCTCGCTGCCCTCGCCGCCGCGCAGCAGCTCCTAGCGCAGCACACGGAGGAGCTCAGGTAACATCGAAACACTGTGGAGAACGCATGCTGTTATTACTTTACTCCGGGGACAACAGCTGGAAATTAGCAATGTTGGCTAAAGCTGCCCCATTTACTGTTTTTGGTGACAGTTGATCAATGGGGACTGTCCACGACACTATAAACAAATAAACTCAACTAAACTTCAGTCAGTGGTGGAAGAAGAGCTCAGTTGTTCAACTTAAAGAGACCCCATTCTGCTTTTTGGGGTTTTCCAATTCCTCTAGTGTGTTATATAATGTAGGTTTTAGTGTATGGTCTAAAGGGCTAAAATCCCCTCCCAATTGGGCTCCTTTGTTTACTTCTGTAACATATTGACATCACTTTGAAACACTCGAGCTTCTATTGGCTAGCGCTCCAACACATTGTACGTGATAGTCTAAGGGGCGGGACATCTCTAAGCGGTTGACCAATCACAACAGAGCCGGCCAGCAAACCAATCAGAGCAGACTGGGCTCTGGTTTCAGACAGAGGGTGAAAAGTGGTGCTGCAGCACAGGCAGTAGGAGAAAAATAAAGCTTTTTGAACATTAAAGCATGGAGACATGTCCCAGTAGATCAGTGTGATCAAAGTTTTTCATACCAAGGACCACTTAACCAATAAAAAAACACTCGCGGACCACCTAACTCCACAAATATCCAAAAACACATCGTTTTTCAAGAACAGATTACAAATCGCCTGAAAATGGTACAAACAGATGGCAACATGTGTGACGAAGGTGTTGCGCTGCGCTATATCATGCAATCGAAAGTGAAACTTAAGCTCACTCCATTGCGGAGCTATTCCCGCGAGAGTGCGGAAAACTTAAATGTATTTTTTTTAATTTCAAATGTGAAATGTTACCAATATACTCACTGACCACTAGGGGCCGCTCACGGACCACACTTTGAGAAGCACTGCAGTAGAGGCACTAAATACAAATTTGAACCTGAAAATGACCGTAAAAATCTTTTAAAATTAGCTCCAAATGAGTGAATGAATTAATATCTCTTATTTCTACTTAAGTAACATACCGGAGTACTTCTTCCACCTCTGATTATTAATGCATGTTTCACTGGTACATTACAGACATGTCCTCCTCTCTGGGTCACTTTGGTTCAGCTTGTTGTTTCTCGTGCAAAAATCTTCACACTCCTCCAGCAGCTTCAGATATGCAGAAGTGTCTGAGTCCATCCCACAGACACAACAATGGCCGCTGTCATTCTGCTAACGGTCACTCCCAGGGCCTCTCCACTTCCCATCCTTCTGCTTTCCCCCCAAATCACTGGAATCAGCAGGAATCTCACACTGACCGGCCCAAACTGCTTTGAAAAGCCTCGCATTTTACTGAAGGGTGTCTTTGATTTAGCTGCTGAAAGGACAAGCTTCATATCCAGACACTTAGCGCCATTCAGCATTCTCCTGGTCCTTAGACTCTGATAGACTTAGATGACACACCCAGATTAGAGCTGGGATGTTTGTCTTAATAAAGCGTTGCAGAGATATTTTTGAAGGCCGACCCGGATGTTACAGTAGCATCGCAAAGGCTCCCTCAACAAAAAGCTATTTGCTTTTTCCATTATCACATTTTTTATAGTTGCCAGTTTTGTTCAGCAGGATATTCTCCACATATTAACACCACTTTATGATTTTTGATGCGTAAACGCAGAGTAAAAAGGTAACGTTAGACTATAAATGATCTACATGGGGTCGCACTTGCTAAGCTAATTGCGGCTAATGTTTGTCGTGATGACATTTGAGTTTTTAAGACACATGGAAGCTTTGCTCATTCAAAAATTGGTTATTTACTGACTGATGGTATACTCTTTTCAGCTCGTGTTAACCACAGATCTTATTTCAGGCGTCTAACCAAAAACATGTTGACTTTGAGATGAAGGAAACAAAATGTTAAAATGCTAACTGATTTCCGCTACCTCCTTCGCTCTAACCCTCAGTGGGTGCTGTGGTATAACCCCTACCCAGAATGTCAGAACGCTATCAAGTTTAAAATACTTTCTATTATTTTCTTTCTTCTTTAAAGCAACCCAAAGCTGCGTGACCACACCCCAGGCCCAACCCCCCCGCTCCAGAGGAACGGCTCTGGAGCGGGGCAGCTGGGCACTGGGACCCCCGGGGCTGGACCCCTGGGGCCCAGTCCACATCTGATGCGCAGAGGTAAGAGTCTGTGTGATTATCTGCTTCAAATTGGTATATTTCTATTAAGAACACATCAGGGTTACAAGACGTTTAAAGCAACTGGAACTAAACTGAAGAGATTTGTTCTTTTTAAATGTATAACTACTGCTGTTGATGTATTGTGATTTTAAAAAGGTGTCTATTCATCTGCAGCAGGAAATTAGCAATGTTGGCTAAAGCTGCCCCATTTACTGTTTTTTGTGACAGCTGATTAATGGGGACTGCCCACGACACTATTTTGATTGATTATGCAGCCCTACTATTAATATACACCTTGATAATGCTAAGCTAACTGGCTAGCGGTCTGTAGCTTCATATTCACTGTTTAAAGATGCATGGGGGGGGGCTGCTGTTTGAAAGTGTATCTTTCCACCAATAATGACGATCTTCACCTTCACCTCTCAGGTACCAAGAAGCAGGCTCCGGCCCCCCCCAAGCCGCCGAACCCTCCCCTCTTTCAGCCCTGTAACATGACAAACCACGGCCCCCCCTCCTCCCACTGCCTCAGCCTCTCCCCCAGACCCGTGTCCTACCTCTCACCCTCCTCCCCCACCACCCCCTCCTCACAGCCCTGTGCCACGCCCCGACGCCACTCCAGCAACCAGCCTCCCATCCAGGCGCCCAGCCACCCTCCCCCCGAGCCCCCGTCACCCGCCAGTCCTCAAATGCATCACGGGGGGGGTGGAGACCCTCAGAGCACGGAGCCCTCGCCCCCAGGCACCCCCACCCCTCCAGATACCCCTCCACCCTCCACCACTGCTGCTGCCCAGGAAGTAGCTCCTCCGTCCCCGTCTCCTTTCCAGTCTGGCTCCCTCCCCCGGCCCAGACCCGTCCCCAAACCCAGGAACCGGCCCAGCATCCCCCCCCCCTCCACAGCCACCCCCCACCCTGACCGGAGACACCAATGGGATCTGTGCCACCGCCTACAAGATGATGGGTGAGTGTGTCTCGTGTGTAGAAACGTTTATAATAATAGAGAGGTGCAGTGATGAGTTTGTAGTCTGAAACTGAGTTAGCATCACTCCGGTTCCATTGAGAACAAGCCAATGGGAGTTGATCATAGACTTATTGCAGAAAGTAAGCTATGTTTATGATGCTATATGACACTTATGACACCACTTTTTTGATAGTTGAAGCGTAAATGCAATTGCTAAAATTCAAAAGCTAACGTTAAGCTATGAAGGAACTACATCATGTTATCTTAGCTTTTTCCTTTTGGCCATTGCATTTACGCTTCAACCACTGTTCGAAATGGGGGGGAGCTTGGCTCCCCCGAAGAGGGAGGGAGCTCCCCTGAAGGCCGACTTTGAGATAAATAGGGGGAGCCCAAAACAATCGTGCATATTTGTGTCACACCGATTAGAAATGTTGAGTTTCTGTAAATAACAGTTCTTGAAATAAATAATAGTTATTGTTCATTACAGTTTCTGAATATTTGTTTTATATTTGTGAATATTTCTGGGTGTTGCCATGTGTACGTGGCGGCGCTGCGTTCTTTACGCTACTTACTTTGCTATGGTTACGGTGGCGATGCCGGCGCGGTATTTGATATGTTCATATATCTTCATATATTTTTTTAACTCTGGCTTTGTAATAAAAAATATGGCAAAACGAAAACAGCCAAGCGTCACAGCTTTTGGATTCACAAGCAAAGAAGTGAAGGAGTCTAAAAATGACAACGTGAACGGAAAACAACTTTTAGTTGGCCGGCTGTAAGCGGCGTTAGGGTCGAGTTTGACAGCTCCACACCGAGGGAGAGGCCTGCCGATGCGGAGCCTGAAGAGGCTTCAACAACGGCCACAGCCGCCGGCGTAGTGACACCGTCTGTAGTAGTAGCAGAGTGATTTTATAGCAATTGATCGAATCTGCGCTGCTGCGCCAGTCAACAGAGCGTGCGTGTGATATATTTAGTAGCAGGATGTGCACTGAAAAATAGGGCTCCCCCGAAAGCAAATGGGTAATTCGAAAACTGGCTTCAACTATTATAAAAGTGGTGTCATAAGTGTCATGGAGCATCATGTGTTTTCCATGCTGTAGTTCCTTTACATCAGGGGTGTCAAACTCAATTTCATCGCGGGCCACATTAACATTATGGTTGCATTCAAAGGGCCGGTTGTAACTTTAAGACTATATAAAAATACATATATAAATATATATATATATAAATAATATATTACATGATTGCCTCTGCATTGGATTATTTTCGGATAGGGTAATAACTTCATAATTAACTACGTCTGAAAGAAGAAGTCTAGGGCAAATAATTGCAAGTCTTTTCAGTGAGAATGTCACAAAATGATTTTAAAAGAAAAGCCAGAATCTTGAGAAAAGGGACATTTTGAAAAAAAAGTAACATTTTGAAAAAGAGGTCAAATTATGAGGAAAAAGTACAATTGAGATGCATTGTGGGACATGTAGTTTATGGGCAACGTGCTTCTGTAAATCTGCATGTAACCGTATAATAAACATATTATATTCTTTGCAAGCTCTTGTGGGGCCACAGAAAATGAAGTCACAGGCCGGATTTGGCCCCCGGGCCTTGAGTTTGACACCCCTGCTTTCACTTCACGTCACCACCGCTAAGCTAAAGGTGGCTAACTTTTAGTGTGATGACCTCAAGTAGTCTCATTTATAATCTTGTTTACATCCAACTCGTATTAGACACTTAAAGGCTTCAGAGATGCACAAGTGGGGGATTTACTGACATATTTTCTGTCTGAGAACAAAACCTTAAAAACTCTTGAGCTTGTTTTAACCACACACCTTATTTCATGCATCTAACAAAGAACATGCTAAAATAGAAATTGACTTTGAGAAGAGGGAAGTGGTAAAATGCTGACTCATCTCCAGGTTTTAGGACTCATTCCTGCACCACTCTACTCTCTGCTGAGTAATACTAATGTGCTCTCTTTCTAATAGTGTTGCATTGTAATACCTCCACAGGTTAAAGAGGCACCTGTTGAGGTTTGTTGTTGATTGAACTTTTCACTAATAGCACCATCACTTTTTGTTTGCCCCTAAAATCACACTATCATCTTCATTTTGTGCAGCTGCTGCTTCATCCAGATATCATGTGCCAACGTGAAGCCCTGATGCTCGACTGTCACAGTGTGTGAATATGTACTGTCAACAGATTGTCCAAATAAGGTCATTAAGTCCCAAAAACAAATATGGGTGATTCTTGTCTCCCACAGTGGGTTCATCTATTACAGAAGTTCATATTAAATGTGAAAAAGCAACACCTCAGTTAATAATAAAATACAACTTTATGCACCATGACATGTCTTCCATCAGGGCTAACCTTCATCATCAGTCACTCTTCATCATTCACAGTCACTACATGTTCATCAGTCACACAGTGGGGGTTTGAAACAGCATTGAATACAAGTTTCACTTTCACAACTGAATTTACAAACTCTGAATTGTCAGCACGTATCTCCTGATTTTTTTATGTTGTGAAGCTTTTTTGTTTTTTGTCATCAGAGGTGTTGTGACAATTATATATAGCCTATATATATTTTTTTTAAACCAGTGTCCGTGTATCGCGCATGTTTAACTCTAACATGCATGTTTCTTGTCTTGCTGAAGATAATGCACACATTCAGAAAGTATAACCAGCTTTTATCTAACATAATACTTGCCAACCCTCCCGATTTTCGCGGGAGACTCCCGATTTCATAGCCCTCTCCCGGTTTCCTACCGGGGTTATATTTATCCCGATTTCTGACAAAATCAGATTTACTCACGACTGTTTCCACTCGGACTTTAATACAGCTACACCATTGTCTGGTTTCCATGGTAGCGCGTACTTAGAACCACATTAAGCATGTTAATGTTAATCTAACAGCTCCGGCGATCCACTATCCCCCCCCCCCCCCGCGGTGGTTTTGAAATGCTCCCGATGTCTGAGGTCTCAAGGTTGGCAAGTATGAACACAACACATTCAAAACTTTAGCATTTTTCTCAATCTAAGTATTAAAATGTCCCCTGTGGACTTTAGCACAGCTTGTTCTGCACTTCTGATCGCACAGCTAATGAATTCCAACCTGGTTTCTTTACACTTCCCATTTAATATCCACTATGCACAGCTGTTGCCCTGCTTCTCTCAGTGTGTGGCCCCACAGCGCCCCCTGCTGTACGACTACCTGCTGCTCTCTAAGCTTTGGAAAGTATCACCCAGCTGCAGTGAAGTGTTTTCCTGCAGCAGAGAAGGAGCTGCACATGTTAGTGATTACGCTCATTGTTCCTGTGATAATATATTTTAATAATATATTTTATTTCTATAGCGCTTTTCTTGAACCCAAAGACGCTTTACATTTGGGAGGGAGGGTAGACAAACAAAACAAAAACAAAAAAGCAGTCAGGAGGAAGTTGATTGAGAGGGGGGGGGGCTTATGGATACAGAGTTGAAGAGGTGGGTTTTGAGGCGGGACTGGAACAGGGTGAGGGGCTCAGACTCACGGAGGTATTGGGAGAGGGAGTTCCAGAGCTTCGGGGCTGCCACAGAGAAGGCTCTGTCCCCAAAGCTCCGGAGTTTGGCCTTAGGGATGGAAAGCAAACCGGCTGAGGTGGATCTGAGGGACCGGGGTGGTTGGTAGAGGATGAGGAGGTCAGTGAGGTAGGGGGGGGGGAGGCAGATGGTGGAGGGCTTTGAAAGTGAGGACCAGGAGTTTGTAGTGGATGCGGTGTGAAACGGGGATGCAGCTTAAAGAGGAGCTTTATCTTCTGAGGACGTTTCTGTTGTGTTCTGTGTGAATGCCTGCATGCAACACAAACATATGAACCATTACTTACTAACACAACCAGTTACTAAAATAAGCATTTTCTATTTGACTTTATATATATATTTTAATGATTGTTCTTTTCTTTCACAAAGTCTTGTTTAGTGCAGCTCAACTTCTGCATCACTTGTTGGACTTTTTGGCTTTTTTTGTGCATATAGCATACATTTTGGTTCAAGTTAGGGTGTTATTATTTTTCAATTTGGAAGTTCAAACTCATGAAAACCACAACATTTGATCAATTATACATTAAGGTATACAATCATATATCTCAGTTGCTATTTTCCACCAGTTTGTGCTACTTGGTTTTGTTGGTCTTATGGGGCAAATTCATCCAATTGTCCTAGTTTCCTGTTAAGTGAAGTCGCTGAATGAAAAACATTTTTTTCATTTAAATTAACAATGGCATTATTTAGATATAAATAATGTATTCTAGAAAATAAATACATATTAAATATTGATAATGGGGACTGAATTTCGAAAGGAGATTTAACTTAGTGGAAAATAATATAAATACATATGTTTTTGTCCTCTAGGGATGTCGGAGTAACTTTTTTAAGTTCACAAGGATAACAAAAAAAGTTTGATGTTATTGTTTTTTTATTTACTTTCTTATTTTGACTTATCCCCCCCTCAGACCCGGCGATGTCTTTCCGAGGCCTGAGTCGAGCGTTGGTCCCTGAGATCGCTGTAGAGCAGTCGCCCCCCCCCTGCCTGCCAACCAGAGACTGTGAGCTGGACACTGAGAGCACCGTCCTGTAAAGAGGAGGAGACCGCACACACACACACACACACACACACACACACACACACACACACACACACACACACACACACACACACACACACACACACCCTCCATTTCATTTAATCGGCTCGTCCCATATCTGGAACCCCAGGACTTTAATGTGACGCGACACTTTTGGAAACCATGGTGGAGGTCCGGCTCTCGTAAATAACGGCTATAAAACCAGTTTCACCAAACTGAAATGGGAATCCAATTTATTTGAAGAACTAAACTTGATGTTCTTGTCACAAGCAAATCTAGGGGCTCAGGGCTGCAAATAACTTTGATCTTTGATTAGTCTGCTGGTTATTTTCCCAATGTATTGATTATTCTTTTGGTCTGAAAATAGTTTAAATGTCTTGTTTTGACAGTCCAGAACCCACAGATAAAGTCAAATCCATATTTAAAATGACTATTTATGTTGTATTTTTTGATATATTGTCATAGTTGGATCTGAAAGACATTCAATAGATATTTACTTTAACAATTTAATAATCCATAAATCATTTTTAAAGCTAAAAATACCACAAAAAAAAAACTACTAGAATATTTAAACTAAGGTTTTTGGGAGGGCATTTCAACTTTTTTGGGACATCTTATAGACCAAATAATTAATTGAGACTAACCAGCAGATTCAAAAAATAGTTGCAGCCCTTATCATGGGGGATATCATCGTATTAGACCACTCTTTATGACCTCCAGCCACACTACCACCACCACCTTCTTCTTCTCTGTTTTTAAATACTTAATATTTAAATTAGATTTTGCTCAGTTGAATTCAATCTAAGATCTATCTAGTGATCAACAACAACAAAAAAACAGATGAAGAAAGCTAATGAAAACTGAAAGAAACTCCAAACCAAAACCCCTTCTTCTTCAGGTGTCCCAGAGTTGCCGTCACTCGCCGTTATTTACCCAGAGTCCTCGTGACCTCCATCATGGTAGCAGCCGGTGGGGAGCGTTGTGCCACTGAAGCACCCCCGCTGCCCACGCCCGGCTGTCTCCACTCCGCAGACAATCACCCAGCAGAGGACAAAAAAAGGACTTCTGACTCACCGCTAACACGTCAGAAAACGAGTAAAGAGCGTGGGTACCGACCGCGGGGGGAACGCCAACACATGGACTCGTTTTGGACCTTGGTGTGAGGTTGTGTATGTTTTTTTATGTTGAAAAAAGGCCTTAGATCAATAAATGAATTAAAGAAGAGGTATTTCTACAGCACAGGGGGGTATCAACTAAAACAAAAGGTCAGCAGGTGACGGCGAAAACAAAAACTGGTAAAGTGTGACTGCGGGTTTCCAGTCGTCTCAAACACTTGATTTTTGTATGGCATCCCCTCACTCCTGTATTTATTTACCGATTCAACACACATTCCCTGTGGCTTGACGTAATTAATGCAGTCTTTAAATGTAAATCATGCCTTAAGGGTTCCTCCCAGAACCAACATATATATATATACATATATATTTACTGTATCGGCTCCTAGTACTACAGTATTTTGTTTCAGGGACGTGAGGAAGGTGACCCTCTGCAATAGAAGTCTTGTATTGTTATTTAAATGTGTTTTTTTGGTTGATTTCTTTGGGTTTTTATAAGGAGAAGTAGCAACCACCGGCCCAGCCTGAACAGTCAGTATTTGTTTTTGCCTTTTTCTGTTTATTTTCCATCGATCCTGTGTGTGTTTTGAGCAGGCTGTGTGTGAGTGAATGTAGTGAAAGGTGTTTCCAGCCTGAACAGAAAGACGCACAAACAGCTGATGTTGCACCCGAGCGCAGGCAAGTGGTTTATGAGTGAACGGTTTAGAGAGGTTTTTTGTCTGTCTTTCCCACTGAGCTGAGAGCACGCAGCGCTGTGATCTCTCAGTAGTGAAGTGGTGTCAGATTTCGCCAGGTCAAAAAAAATGCTTTATGAAAAAAAACGTATCTCTGTAAGCTTTTGCTCTTCGGCCTCAGATGTTCTGACCCAATACGGTACCAATGAAGAACGTCTTGGATGCTGCACCTTCCCTGAAAATGTTGTTTTTTTTCAGAGAAACTCGAGCGTTATAATCCCCTCTCTTCTCTGCTGCCTTATCCTGAAGGCGAACAAACGCCATTAAACTAAAAAGTGATAATGCTGCATTTTAAAGCGCCATTGTTTTGTATGTATGCCATCTGGTGAGCTGAAATATGGAATAAAAACATGTAATATGAACGCTCCCCATCGAGGGGTTCAAGAGTTTGTTTTCATGTGGGGGGGGGGGGGCTGTGTGTCGAGCACAATATTACAATATACATAAACTTTACAAATATCAAAAAACCTTTTAAGGAGTTAAAGTATAATTGTACTGTGGGTGTTATATAAAAAAACATGTCTATGAAGTGTTTTGCTCAAAATACCAAACCCATTCTAGCCATGCCTCATATCCCTCTATTTCACTTCCTGTTTCAAAAGTGCTGATTTTGGGTATAAAGCTTTTAAAAAAAAAAAAAGGGGTCTGAGCTCATGCGGGACCCGGCAGCTACTGTCTAAACTAAATGCTGCCGTGATGAAACGCCATATCATGGATTATCAAGGATTCTCTCTGAAACAGTTTGGAGCTCAAAGGCTTTCTCTCTTGCCGGTTACACCACAAGGTGAGTTCCTTTTTACTTCCTGCTTCTTCACACACATGCTCTCCAGTACAGGTTAGCTCTCAGTGTTAGCGATGCTAATGTAAACACCGACCATATTACGTCCAAAACAGTCGCGCATTGTTTCTGATAGCAACATTTCTGATTGGGCCGTGGGTCCACATTTCAGATATTACGTCATATCGGACGCAAATCTGGATCAGCTCCGTTGTTCCCCGTTTTTATAGATTTGGGTACGGAGGAAAAGAGAGAGGGTTTTATTTTCTGACGCTGCGTGAGTTCCCCGACACACCGGGGACACATATTTATGTATAAAAGACATCAAAACGTGCGTTTTGCATGATAGGTCCCCTTTAACATACCTATATATTTCAAATCTATATATGGTTAATATTATTTGTATACAAAAACTACTCAGTCGAAACTAGAGCAACTTTCCATGGAATCAAATGAAAGGATAATAAAAGGCAGCCTGTAGACAAACAATAGATAAAGTAGACAGAACTGTATTTATTTTAAAACTTAAATATCCAGGGGAGGGGGAGTGCTACCAGACGCACATCGACTGCACCAACATGCGATCCATTTGGACAAAAAACACTGAGACTGCAGCCGCAGCTGGGGTCGCATTTTACAAGATCAGTCAGCTCGTCTACAACGGCATATTGGGACCACAGAGGTTCAAAAGTAAATAATAACAGAGCCAGAGGGGAGTCATATTTAGAGTTAAAGCATAGGATTATAAATTTTAAAAAGTATTTATATATTCTTGGAATAAGTTAATATTATTAATACATTCATGAGGAAAAAACTTGAATATTGTGATTTTTTTAATTAAAATGTGAGCCTTTGATTTTGGGGTATTTCAGATTTCTTTGCCAATTTATGACTTTTTACTTACAGATTAATAATATAAAACATGTAATTATAAAAGATGATTTAATTACTCTTTCCTACTAGTTTAATCTCAAATAATGTACATGTTTTTTCACGTAAATTGACCTCTTTATTCACAAAATATATCCATGTTTTTTCACATAAAAGACCCGTTTTAATCTCTTAAAATACACTTTTTTATGTATTTACAACTTTAGTCTTTGGATATTTCTTTCAGATATTACTCACCTCTCCTGGCTCTGTAATTTACTTATTTTAAAACTACAAATGTCCCTAAGACGCCGTTGTATGAGCCTGACTAAAGCAGTGCATAAAGAATAAATAACAAGAATGTCCTGATGACACACTCTTGAATATGAAAAGGTTTTTTAAAACACACATACGGTAAAAAATGAAATGATGAGCAGTGCATAGCAAAAACTGTAAATCTACAATCTCAACAATATTTCATCGACATAAATACAACACACTGTACTGTAGAGGAGTCACCATGACGACCAAGAATCAGGAAGGAACCATTTACAGGAGGACGTTTAGATTTTCCTCCACATGCGTTTCATTCATCAGACACTGTGTTTACCGCACTGAGGAGTCTCTGCCTGAAGCACTCGGCTCTCATTTAAACCCAGAGACCCACGCTTTGCCAAACAGAGGATTTGTGAGCCAGGTTTCTCCACATGCTGATGTGTTCAGTGTCGCCTCTCTGTGAAAGCTGGTCTGAGGATGTTTCAGGAATAAATATATGTTATTTCATTCAACTTGAAGTCCTTCGCGAGCAGAAAAATCGCAATGCAAATGAGTAGCTGCGTTTTTAAAGGGGCCCTTTAATGTATTTTCTCTTTCCTGTAGTGTGTTATAGATGTTGGTGCATGTAAATGGTCTGCAAAGGCAAACATCCCAAAGTTCCCTGCAGAGAGAGTTCCAAAATGTTATCTGTTTTCTATTTTATCCAACTAAGGCCCTCAACAAAAACATATGTTATTATTAATGTGAAAAAGTACATTTTAAAAAACGTACCCGGTCGTGCTATCGGATTAATCTAGAGTCCTTGCAGGCAATCAATCACAATGCCTATGAGTTGCTGCAGTTTAAACCCGTTTTGGGGGTATTTTCCCTTTCCTGTAGTGTGTTATTGGTGCATGTAAATAGTCTGCAAAGGCTAAAATCCCAAAGTTACCTCGGGGGGGGGGGGGTTTGATTTTTAAAAAAAACGTTAGGGCGTTGTTTTGCTTCCATAGAGATTATTAACTGAACCAGTGGGTGTGGATGAATTTAACTTAATCTCCCTATATCTTTTTATTGTATTACAATTCCTATGATACAGTAGATGCCCTTTAAACTCACAGTATGATAGGATGATACTGTAACATATGTAACTCTAAATCAGTAATGTGGATACATAATGCTGGAATAAAACATAGATTTTTACCATTAGTAATGAACTCATGCTGTGTGTGAGGCAGTGAACGCACCGCTGTATGAACTCTCTGGCTCTGTACACGCTACCTAAACTACACCTGCTTCTAGATTCATCCATCTACATCTACGCTTACTCTTTAACAATTTTCAAATATGATCTGATAGAAAATATAAACTTTTATATAGTCAGGTATTAAACATCGCTAGTAACCTAAATATCCAGTTCTTTCATCGAGATGCACCGGAGCTAATAGAGGGTTTAATTATTTGACTACCTGCTTTAAAAAGTAAATAAAGTAAAGACTAGTGTGCGGTGACTTCCTGTTCACACCTGAAATAACAGTAATGATGCACACAGGGCGCTCATTATCTGTGATTTTCTACAGTTAGATTACAGTATTTCCCTTCTGTTTGCTATAGATGACGCGCTCTCTGTTCCCGTCGCTGTGAGTGTCTCTGTGTGTGATCTTGGCACTTTGGTTGTTGGAGAGCAGAGTGAAAATGAAGCCGACATCTGACCATAATCCTCTTTTTTCTTTTCTTCTACCAGACCAGAGGGGAGGACAGTCTGGGGCTTCTGGGGTTTTCTGGAGTCTTGGTCTCACTGAGAGCTCTCTGCAAAACAAAACAAAACAAAATCTCATGTGATTTTATTTCACTTTTACCGTGTTATTCTCAGACTTGGAGCAGATGTATTCCACAGACGGCAGCACTTTGCAGAGTAATGACTTGGTAGCTGCAGGCGGCTGTCAGCTGGATCCCTAATTGTTCTGGAGGTTTTGATTATGCATTTATCACAATATGAACGGCTCACCTGCAGGAATAAGCCACATTATTTCTAGCTGCTTCTATCGACACAGCTGAGGAAAACAGCAAGCAAAACTTAATTATATAGCGTAGTTTATTCCAGGTGGAAGCACAATGGGCTGCAGCAACCAACACTACATATATATATTGTAAAGATACATAAGACACAAGTAAACGATACTAAAACAGATTAAATTGTAATAATTAAAACCTGAGCACTGGAAAATATGCCGCTACAAAAACAAGTTGGAAAACAAGGTGTTTTCACTTGAAATAAGTACAAAAGTAAGTAAAAATTAGCTTGGTAAGATTTATTGAAATGAGAAGGGATATTTAGATAAATCTGATCTTGTAATTAGCTGTGAGAACTCATTTTGAACTATATTTGACCAGTATCAGGAGATGTTGTTACAATATAAGCCGCAAATGCTCATAAGTTTTCTGTTTTCTGATGTTAGCTGGTGATTTTCTAATAATTATGTAAAGAAAATATGTGTTTCATCTGAGATACGACTCAAAATAAGATTTTTTGACTTAACAAGATGATGCATTGTCTAACAACAAGACCCGATATCTCACTGCAGTGTTACTTCTGACGTTATGTCTTATATCAGGTGTAGAGACATATTCTGACTAGATGTTAGACAAATATACTTGGCAAGATGTCGAGTTTTTGTGGTGAGCTTACCTCAAACTTGCCGATGAACTCTGCGAAGATGGCGAAGAAGGACTCGGTGTTGGCGGACTTGCTGTCCTCTCCGAAGAACGAGGCCACTTTGGAGAACTCCTCCATGGCTAGGGTCTGCAGGGACTCCAGAGACTGGATCGCAGGGTGGCTGTTCTCCAGGAAGCTCTGTGGGAACAACAAGGTCACACATTCAAGATTCACGACACTCAACACATCAAAGTCAGCTAACTTGTCATGAGGAATTGTCAGCCAGTAAAACTTTAAAAAGTCCTCTTGCGGCTCTGAATGACCTTTCTAAAGTTTGAGAAACCACTGATTTATTCTCAGCTTTGCAGTCCAAAACAATTATAACAGACAGCCTGCGTTACCATCTGATTTGTTAGAGATTTAATAAAGCTTGAGACAGCTAGCTTAGCACAAAGACAAGACATGTTATATCTTGTATGATTAATTTGTGAAAGTTAAATGTCAAATTAGATTTGTTATGGGTTTTGTGTACTAGACTAAAGTTGTTGTTACACACAAATTAAACAAACAAGATATAAAGTGTGCTAATAGTTACTTTTTCTTGATTCCGGACAAAGCCAGGCTAGCTATTTAGCCACGTTTCGAGTCCTAATGCTAAGCTAAGCTAAACTGTTATCTATACAGAGAGAGGGGGGTTGAACATTTCATCTTATTGCAAATAAGTACATTTCCCAAAATATCAAAAATGATCCTTTAATTACATAAACTGTCAGTAATCAGTAGCTTCCATGAACACATATATTTGTAATGCTTAGATGTCTGATGTGTGTGTATCATATATTTAAAGTTTTTGGCGTACGCTCATGACGGAGGCGAAGTGGTCCTCGGAGGTGGGCGGGATCTTCAGACACGCCTTCCTGATGTCCAGGATGGTGGAGTGAAGGTCAGTCAGCTCTGCAGTGATGGCCCTCTGGTTCACTGAAGGCATATTCAAATATATGGAGGTTAGTTACAAAAAAAGTTTAAAGGGACCCTGTTATCCTTTTTTGGGTTTTCCCTTTCATGTACAGTAGTGCTTTGTTTAGGTTTTTGTGAGTGTAAATCAACTCAATTGGACTCCTTTGTTTACATCCAAACTGTAGTGACATCACTATGTAACACTTGTGCTTCTATTGGCTAGCGCTTCAACACATTGTACGTGATAGGCTAAGGGGCGGGACATCACTTAGAGGTTGACCAATCACAACAGAGCCGGCCAGCTAACCAATCAGAGCAGACTGGGCTCTGGTTTCAGACAGAGGGTGAAAAGAGGTGCTGCAGCACAGGCAGTATGTGAAAAAAACATTAAAGCATGGAGACATGTCCCAGTAGAGACACTACATACTGATATACACCTGAACATTTTTATTATATGTCCTCTTTAAGCAACTGTACATTGTTTAAATATTGTAAAACAGGTGCAGGTAAAGAGAATCAACTTGCATTAGATGCTTATAAAGTGTTTCATATTCGCAAAATGACTGCATTCTGCTACTAAGTGATATTCCTGAGGCTGAAACATCATCGTACCCTTGGCGGCCAGAGGCACCGTTGTGAGGTCTCTGGAGAAGTTGAGCAGCTCGGGGAAGTGTTGGCACAGAGACTTGGCCAGAATGTGGAGGAAGGTGGATTTCCCGTCTACTGTTTTGGTTGTGCTAAGCTGAAATAAATGAGGAAAGAATGAATGCTAAGAGTGAAGGTCTATTGTGGTTTTAGCGTAGGAGTTTTTCCCCTACCTCAGTGAGGAAATTGATCTTAAAGCTGGTCGTCCGGTGGCTCTTGGGCTGCCCATTGTTCAGGTAATTCCCCATTGCAAGTACAAACTGTGGAAAGTAGAAACACTTAATGATTGCTTTTGAGGTCAATAATAAGCTAAACTTTCCTCTCCTTTCTCTGGGTGTTTACCTCCAGGATTTTGGCGAGCTTCTTGCTGCTCTTCAGCTCCACTGAAGCCTTGTAGATGTAATCGTACGCGACCTTCATCTCCTCCGTCCTCTCCTGCAGGGTGGTCTTGAAGTGGAGGCTCCGCAGACGGGTTTTATACTCGGGAACCGTCAGCATCTGAAGAACAAACTTGACTTAGTTCATTTCATATTTCTTTTTCTAACTTGAATTGAGTGTTTTTCATGCAAAAACTGAGAAAAACGACGAAAACGTTTGATCTAAAATATGTTCTTTTCTGTGTTCATGACTTAAGGACATGAATATCTTTCTTGGTTTCTTAAAAATAAAAAAAATAAAAATGTTGAAGGTGAAAAAAAAAGTGTGTCAGGTTCACAGGATCTTTTCTTGTAATTGTACGGGCAACTTGTGAGAAAAAAAGTTGAAAACATCACACAAATTGCAACAGAAAATCTGACAACATTTCAAGCAGTCTCCATTGGACTCCTTTGTTCAAGTCATAATGGCTAGCGCTCCAACACATTGTACGTGATAGGCTAAGGGAAGGGACTTCTCTAAGAGGTTGGCCGATCACAACAGACCAATCAGCTAACCAATCAGAGCAGACTGGGCTCTGGTTTCAGACAGAGGGTGAAAAGAGGAGCTGCAGCACAGGCAGTATGAGAACAATAAAGAGCTTTTTGAACATTAAAGCATGGAGACATGTAGAGACACTACATACTGATATGAACCTGACAATGAGCCCCTTTAAATGTGTTTATTTAGGCATTGTTAATCTCTGCAAACATAAGAGATCCTTGAGCAAACAGTAATTTAAGAGCAGCTAATTACAAGGCTCCTTAGGCTCCATTTACACGGAGACGAAACGGAGAACGAACCGAATTCGATATCAAAAAAGTCTTCCGTCCACACGGTATCGGCTCAATAAACATGTCCGTCCACACGAGACCGCTCGACCCGCTGGAGACGCTGTAGTACATATGCCGGGCCTGTAAGTGGCGCTGTACTTCCGCCACAAAATACACCAAAAGCAGCGAAGAAGACCCCCGAGCATGGTTGCCATGGTTGCCCTACTGTTTATTCTCCACGGTGGATTTAGCAACATGTTGTTCATGTAGTTCTCCATGTCCACTTGTTGCTGATGGTTGTGGTAGAGGAGCTGTAGATGTTGCACTAACATCTGTAGCATGGTCAGTAGCAGTAGAGCTGACCATGCTACAGCAGTGAGCAGCAGAGGTGGGGAGAGGCGGGGCTCTGGCTGTTTCGGCAGCCTCTGTTTCTCTTTTTCTCCCTCCCCGAGAGGCAAGCGTGTGCTCCTGCTGTAAAAGGCAGGTGCACCGCCCCCCCTGCCACTAACTCTGAGCCAGCGTTGAAAAGTCCACCAGCAGATGAAAAACACCCACCTCTCCGCCTCTTCCAAGGGACGAGGGAACCGTGCGGGGGGGGTCTGCTGGAGGCTCCTGCTGGGTGCACTGTCCTGCGAGATACCGGGGACCTGGCTCGAAACACTCGAAACACTGTTGTTGTTGTTGGCGAAACACATCAGCAATGACGCGGGTGACACGGGGGTGAGCAGGAGAGGTGGGGAGAGGCGGGGCTATGGCGTACACACGGAGCCGTTTCGCCCCACAGAGCGTTCTGTCCGCAGATCGACCCACCTTGGGACCCGTTATCGTTTGAGGGCTCCGTTTCCGCGGTTCCGTTCCGGCCTCGTGTGAACGAACCGTCCATACGATAGAGAACTGTAGCGGATACAACCCGTTCCGTCTCCGTGTAAACGAGGCCTTAGGCTCTATCAGCGTCCATTAAATATAAAAAGAGGTAATCAAACTCAAAACAAGGACCCTTTTCTGAGATGCTGCGAAGAAAAATTGTCAGTAATCAAATGATATATCAAATTGTGACGGATGTGACTAAAGTGAAAAATAAAGAGCTTTTTAAACATTGAAGATATTTTTTCTCAGGGTTTTCTTTAGTCTTGTGATTGTTAGAGTTATTTGTACCTGGAAGATGAACTGGTCTGGCTCGCTGAGTTTGGCGGGGTCCTGCTCGAACTGCTCGTACTGCTTGACCTCCTCTTCGTTGGGGGCGTACAGCAGCAGCTGCTTGATGTGAGCGGGCTCCAGACGCTCCGTGGTCATGTTCATCAGAACCTCACGCAGCTCAGAGGTGGAGAGCTTCAGGTGGGCGATGAGGATGGCTGCAGTGAGGGAGGGAGGAGGAGGAGGAGGAGGAGGAG